>NC_069499.1:1174540041-1174682893 GCF_027579735.1 Bombina bombina | reverse complement strand
AGACCTTTTGTCTCAAGGTCCTTTTTTCCATCAGGATCTGAAATCCTTAAATTTAAAGGTATGGAGATTGAACGCTTGATTCTTGGTCAAAGAGGTTTCTCTGACTCTGTGATTAATACTATGTTACAGGCTCGTACATCTATATCCAGAGAGATATATTATAGAGTCTGGAAGACTTATATTTCTTGATGTCTTTCTCATCATTTTTCTTGGCATTCTTTTAGAATACCGAGAATTTTACAATTTCTTCAGGATGGTTTGGATAAGGGTTTGTCCGCAAGTTCTTTGAAAGGACAAATCTCTGCTCTTTCTGTTCTTTTTCACAGAAAGATTGCTATTCTTCCTGATATTCATTGTTTTGTACAAGCTTTGGTTCGTATAAAACCTGTCATTAAGTCAATTTCTCCTCCTTGGAGTTTGAATTTGGTTCTGGGAGCTCTTCAAGCTCCTCCGTTTGAACCTATGCATTCATTGGACATTAAATTACTTTCTTGGAAAGTTTTGTTCCTTTTGGCCATCTCTTCTGCTAGAAGAGTTTCTGAATTATCTGCTCTTTCGTGTGAGTCTCCTTTTCTGATTTTTCATCAGGATAAGGCGGTGTTGCGAACTTCTTTTGAATTTTTACCTAAAGTTGTGAATTCCAACAACATTAGTAGAGAAATTGTGGTTCCTTCATTATGTCCTAATCCTAAGAATTCTAAGGAGAAATCGTTGCATTCTTTGGATGTTGTTAGAGCTTTGTAATATTATGTTGAAGCTACGAAATCTTTCTGTAAGACTTCTAGTCTATTTGTTATCTTTTCCGGTTCTAGGAAAGGCCAGAAAGCTTCTGCCATTTCTTTGGCATCTTGGTTGAAATCCTTATTTCATCTTGCCTATGTTGAGTCGGGTAAAATTCCGCCTCAGAGAATTACAGCTCATTCTACTAGGTCAGTATCTACTTCCTGGGCGTTTAGGAATGAAGCTTCGGTTGACCAGATCTGCAAAGCAGCAACTTGGTCCTCTTTGCATACTTTTACTAAATTCTACCATTTTGATGTATTTTCTTCTTCTGAAGCAATTTTTGGTAGAAAAGTTCTTCAGGCAGCAGTTTCAGTTTGAATCTTCTGCTTAGGTTTTTCATTAAACTTTATTTTGGGTGTGGATTATTTTCAGCAGGAATTGGCTGTCTTTATTTTATCCCTCCCTCTCTAGTGACTCTTGTGTGGAAAGATCCACATCTTGGGTAGTCATTATCCCATACGTCACTAGCTCATGGACTCTTGTTAATTACATGAAAGAAAACATAATTTATGTAAGAACTTACCTGATAAATTCATTTCTTTCATATTAACAAGAGTCCATGAGGCCCACCCTTTTTTTGGGGTGGTTATGATTTTTTTGTATAAAGCACAATTATTCCAATTCCTTATTTTATATGCTTCGCACTTTTTTTCTTATCACCCCACTTCTTGGCTATTCGTTAAACTGATTTGTGGGTGTGGTGAGGGGTGTATTTATAGGCATTTTAAGGTTTGGGAAACTTTGCCCCTCCTGGTAGGAATGTATATCCCATACGTCACTAGCTCATGGACTCTTGTTAATATGAAAGAAATGAATTTATCAGGTAAGTTCTTACATAAATTATGTTTTATTTATTTTTTTTTTTTTTTTTATTGAGGTTCTTTTTCAAACAAACAATTGGTGATTGTCAATACATAATGTAAAGAAAAATAAATTGTTACAGTGTAGGTTGCCAAAAGATATCGCACAATTACACAATACAAACAAATGACAAATTACACGTTAAATATAGACCTTAAGCTCTATTCAAACAATACACCCACCATAAGATTTATGCGGCCACTCTTGGACCACAAGGATGCTATAAACATAATGTAAGGCAGGTCGACAGTTGTGTGACAGGGCCACTCATGGACCCAAAATGAAGAACCTCTTTTTTTTTTTTTTTTTTTTTTTTTACTTATTGAGACTATAGTTAGTAAGATATGTAATAAAACTATTATGATTAGGAAAAACACAAGTTTGTCCCGCATTCCTATTTGTCAATTAAGAATTAGGTAACAACATAATACTCCCTAACAGGAGATGAAAAGTTTGTTCAGGAGATGCCCTCATAAAGCAGATAGTATAACTGAAGCGCAAATACATTCAGTAATGGATTGAGGAGAGCAAGCTTCATACTGCAAGCCCTCTAAAGGTATATGGAGGACCATTGTTATGACCATATTGTGTGAGATAGTGTGCGCTTAAACCTTCTAGGGGAAAAATACTTCAGGTCCTTCACAAAGACTTCAAAATGTAAGCTTCAGCTTAAAACTTAAAACAGGGGACTAAGTGAGTTAACAGGCAGCAACAAGGGGGTAACTCCAGCTAAGTAAGAGGTGCATAGTAATAGGGAGTAGGCTACAGCATCAAGGTAGGTAGTAATAAATTCTCATTCATTTCCATAAGCTAGCTAGTGAGAGTTCTGTACAGGTTAACTTAGTAATACAGTTTATAAATCTAAAACCTCTATCCTAATGGCAAGACACCTACATATGCAGAATTCGAACTTTTTACAGTCCATATGATAGCTAAGACAAAAACACGTATATATCAAAGGGTGCAGAGCTAGTAAAGGTTGTAAAACTTAAACTAAATGAGAATGTTCCCTCTCACTGAAAAATAGCATGCATGGCAGTGCAGAAATAGTATATTGTAGATAGTGGTGCCAGAGCAGGACCCGCCTGCATAAAACTCCATGCCGGTATTTCTGTGGGTGTCTTATATCACTGACATGCAGTAACAGTACATATTAACATATGCGTGTACCATGCAACAGCAATATATAGTTATTTATCTTGTCAGGGGAGCATCTATACAGGATATATAGGGAAAGCTTAAAGATAATGTACAGTAACACAGCTTATGTACAAAAACATTACAATCCTAGCAATAATGTTAGGTATCCAAAGGGTTTGCTACACATATGAAAGGAGTAAGCCATCCTTATGCTAGGATGCAAGCTTTAGGCATTTTGCCTGCTATGGGCTGAGAATCAGTAAGTTTTAGATCAGTAAAGTGCCTACCATAAACTAAGGGCCAAGATAGTACTGTTCAGTAACCCCATAATCACCCCTTATCGATATGCGACTAAGTCCAGCAAAGCTCACCCCTTGCCACTGAGATTACATTGCATGAGTCCCACTGTAGAGGCAAGAAAGTCTTTTATGGAAATGTGTGGAAAATTGAGTACTCTGTCTGACTCGTAGTTGCAGCTGATGAAGCTAATTACCGGAATCCAGAGTCCCACAGAATAGGCCTTAAGGCCCAGATGCACGGAACAGTCTGGCCTCCTGGGTCCCACAAAAGATGTAGTGGGGTGATGCAAAGAAACAGGTGAGTCTCCAGCAAAGCTTGTTGCGGCCGTTTTATACCCCGGGACAACAAACAGAATATTGTCAGCACTGGAATAGATAGTCCTTGGTCTCCGCAATTACGATTCCTTTTCTGGTGGGCTAACTTTGCAGAGCTGCGCCTTTCATCTCCTCTGTTCAGCGATAATTCAGACCAGGACACCTCCCGGTTAGTAGCGCAGATCTGGGGCGGTCTATTAGAACACTGTAAGGCGATCCTCTCCTCTGTCTCCTTCACCGGCCAAGGCTGCGCTACCATTACTGTAAAGTTAAGGTTCCGATCTCCCATTGATGTTTCGGGGGCAGAGTGTGGACGCTGGGGCCCCAAAGCAATGCCACCTCTGTCCTCCCCTTTGCTACAGTTAGGTTGTATGAGTGATCGGCTCAGGCAGGTTCCGTTGTGGTTGGTCGTTGTATAGAGGTTTTCCGCCAAGGCAGCGTGGTGGGAAGCAAGTAAGCTGCGTAGCTCATCTAGAAAATTGAAGGGAATCTCCATGTAAAGTGTATAGTAGTAGAGATTAGTCAGGAATGAGGGGATGACTCTTTAAATTATTGCTTGTTGAAGAGGGTATATGCAGTATCTTGCGGGATATCGCTGCTTCTTAACGACAGGGCTAGCTAGTAACCTGCCGGGGGGTAAAGATGATAGGCCGCAACCTATGGAATACTCCGGCGTGCTAGATATTGCCTTAAATCCAAAAAAAGTAGTATGTTGGCAAAGAGCTTGCTATGCTATGGAGCCTTGTTCACAATGTGAGATCAATGAGATAGTTTAGTATGCTTTTTGCATAGTTTTGTGGCAGAAGGTAGTGGAGCTGTAAATCTTGCGACCTGTCATGGCCGCCACCCGGAAGTTCCCCCCACTTTGTATTTATTTTAACCAGGTACAATAGCTATTAAATAGTTAAGAACTATTTAATAGCTAAAATAGTTAAAATAATTACAAAATTACCTGTAAAATAAATCCTAACCTAAGTTACAATTAAACCTAACACTTCACTATCAATAAATTAATTAAATAAAATACCTATAATTATCTACAATTAAACCTAACACTACACTATCAATAAATAAATTAAATACAATACCTAACAAATAACTACAATGAAATAAACTATCTAAAGTACAAAAAATAAAAAAATATTTACAAACATAAGAAAAATATTACAACAATTTTAAACTAATTACACCTACTCTATGCCCCCTAATAAAATAACAAAGCCCCCCAAAATAAAAAACCCCCAAAAAGTGTTAGGTTCATTTAAGGGGGGTTTGGGTTAGATTAGGGGTATGTGGGTGGTGGGTTGTAATGTTGGGGGGGGGGTATTGTATGTTTTTTTTACAGGCAAAAGAGCTGAACTTCTTGGGGCATGCCCCGCAAAGGGCCCTGTTCAGGGCTGGTAAGGTAAAAGAGCTTTGAACTTTAGTAATCTAGAATAGGGTAGGGCATTTTTTTATTTTGGGGGGCTTTGTTATTTTATTAGGGGGCTTAGAGTAGGTGTAATTAGTTTTAAATTGTTGTAATATTTTTCTTATGTTTGTAAATATTTTTTTATTTTTTGTAACTTAGTTCTTTTTTATTTTTTGTACTTTAGTTAGTTTATTTCATTGTAGTTATTTGTAGGTATTGTATTTAATTAATTTATTGATAGTGTAGTGTTAGGTTTAATTGTAACTTAGGTTAGGATTTATTTTACAGGTAAATTTGTAATTATTTTAACTATTTTAGCTATTAAATAGTTCTTAACTATTTAATAGCTATTGTACCTGGTTAAAATAAATACAAAGTTAGCTGTAAAATAAATATTAATCCTAAAATAGCTATAATATAATTATAATTTATATTGTAGCTATATTAGGATTTATTTTACAGGTAAGTATTTAGCTTTAAATAGGAATAATTTATTTAATAAGAGTTAATTAATTTCGTTAGATTAAAATTATATTTAACTTAAGGGGGTGTTAGGGTTAGACTTAGCTTTAGGGGTTAATACATTTATTAGAATAGCCGTGAGCTCCAGTCGGCAGATTAGGGGTTAATAATTGAAGTTCGGTGTCGGCGATGTTAGGGAGGGCAGATTAGGGGTTATTACTATTTATTATAGGGTTAGTGAGGCGGATTAGGGGTTAATAAGTGTAGGCAGGTGGAGGCGACGTTGAGGGGGGCAGATTAGGGGTTAATAAATATAATATAGGGGTCGGCGGTGTTAGGGGCAGCAGATTAGGGGTACATAAGTATAACGTAGGTGGCGGCGCTTTGCGGTCGGCAGATTAGGGGTTAATTATTGTAGGTAGCTGGCTGCGACGTTGTGGGAGGCAGGTTAGGGGTTAATAAATATAATATAGGGGTCGGCGGTGTTAGGGGCAGCAGATTAGGGGTACATAAGTATAACGTAGGTGGCGGTCGGCAGATTAGGGGTTAAAAAAATTTAATCGAGTGGCGGCGATGTGGGGGGACCTCGGTTTAGGGGTACATAGGTAGTTTATGGGTGTTAGTGTACTTTAGAGTACAGTAGTTAAGAGCTTTATGAACCGGCGTTAGCCCAGAAAGCTCTTAACTACTGACTTTTTTCTGCGGCTGGAGTTTTGTCGTTAGATTTCTAACGCTCACTTCAGACACGACTCTAAATACCGGAGTTAGAAAAATCCCATTGAAAATATAGGATACGCAATTGACTTAAGGGGATCTGCGGTATGGAAAAGTCACGGCTGAAAAGTGAGCGTTAGACTCTTTTTTAATGACTCCAAATACCGGAGGTAGCCTAAAACCAGCGTTAGGAGCCTCTAACGCTGGTTTTCACGGTTACAGCCAAACTCTAAATCTAGGCCTAAGTCAGTCTGGAGACCCAATCAGAACTGGAATAAGGGTAAACAATCCAAAAAGCCCTCTGCTGCTCCTAAGACAGCATGAAGGGTTGTCCCCAGATCCGGGACCGGATCTATTAGGGGGCAGACTATCTTTCTTTGCTCAGGCTTGGGCAAGAGATGTTCAGGATCCCTGGGCACTAGAAATAGTGACCCATGGTTATCAATTGGAATACAAGGACTTTCTCCCAAGAGGGAGATTTCATCTTTCAAGGTTATCTGCAAACCAGATATAAAGAGAGGCATTCTTACGCTGTGTAAAAGACCTTTCGACTATGGGAGTAATTTGTCCAGTCCCAAAATTGAAACAAGGACAGGGGTTTTACTCAAACCTATTTGTGGTTTCCAAAAAAGAGGGAACGTTTAGACCCATCTTAGACCTCAAGTGTCTAAACAAATTTCTAAGAGTTCCATCATTTAAGATGGAGACAATACGAACAATGTTACCAATTATCCAGGAGGGTCAATATATGACTACCGTGGACTTGAAGGATGCTTACCTTCATATTCCAATCCACAAGGATCATCATCAGTTTCTAAGGTTTGCCTTCTTGGACAAACATTATCAGTTCGTGGCTCTTCCCTTCGGGTTGGCTACATCACCCAGAATCTTCACAATGGTTCTAGGGTCTCTTTTGGCGGTTCTCAGACCGCGAGGCATAGCGGTGGCGCCTTATCTGGACGATATTCTGATTCAGGCGTCAACATATCATCTGACAAAATCTCACACGGACACTGTGTTTTTTCTGAGAACTCACGGCTGGAAGGTGAACATAGAGAAGAGTTCACTTGTCCCACAGACAAGGGTTCCTTTCTCGGGAACTCTGATAGACTCGGTAGCCATGAAAATATTTTTGACGGAGGTCAGAAAATCAAAGATTCTAAATACTTGCCGAGCACTTCAGTCCATTCCTCGGCCATCAGTGGCTCAGTGTATGGAGGTAATTGGATTAATGGTAGCAGTAATGGACATAGTTCCGTTTGCTCGCTTTCATCTCAGACCACTGCAGCTGTGCATGCTCGCACAGTGGAATGGGGATTATGCGGAGTAGACTCCTCAGATAAATCTGGATCAAGAGACAAGAAACTCTCTTCTTTGGTGGTTGTCGCCGGATCATCTGTCCCAAGGGACTTGTTTCCGCAGACCCTCGTGGGTGATAGGGACAACGGATGCCAGCCTTCTGGGCTGGGGTGCAGCTTGGAACTCCCTGAAGGCTCAGGGTGTTTGGACTCAAGTGGAGTCTCTTCTTCCAATCAATATTCTGGAACTGAGAGCAATATCCAATGCGCTTCAGGCGTGGCCTCAGTTGGCTTCGGCCAAATTCATCAGATTCCAGTTGGACAACATTACGACTATGGCATATATCAATCATCAGGGGGGAACAAGGAGTTCCTTAGCGATGATAGAAGTATCCAAGATAATCCGTTGGGCGGAGGCCCACTCTTGTCATCTGCCAGCGATCTACATCCCAGGAGTAGAGAACTGGGAAGCGGATTTTCTAAGTCGACAGACTTTTCATCCAGGGAGTGGGAACTTCACCCGGCGGTATTTGCCTCATTGATTCTCCAATGGGGCAGACCAGAGTTGGATTTGATGGCATCTCAACAAAATGCCAAGCTTCAAAGATACGGATCCCGGTAAAGGGATCCTCAGGCAGAACTGATCAATGCCTTGGCAGTGCCTTGGTTGTTACGCCTAGCTTATGTGTTTCCACCGTTTCCTCTCCTCCCACGCGTGATTACTCTAATCAAACAGGAGAGAGCATCAGTGATCCTGATAGCGCCTGCGTGGCCACGCAGGACTTGGTATGCGGATCTAGCGGACATGTCCTCTGTGCCACTGTGGAACCTTCCATTGAGACAGAACCTTCTCATTCAAGGTCAATTCCAACATCCAAATCTAATTTCTCTGCAGCTGACTGCGTGGAGATTGAACGCTTGATTTTATCGAAGCAAGTATTCTCTGATTCGGTCATCAATACTTTGATACTGGCCAGAAAGCCTGTCACTAGAAAGATCTATCATAAGATATGGCGTAAATATCTTTATTGGTGTGAATCCAAGGGTTACTCATGGAGTAAAGTTAGGATTCTGTCTTTTCTCCAAGAAGGATTGGAGAAAGGGTTTTCAGCAAGTTCCTTAAAGGGACAAATTTCAGCTTTGTCAATTCTGTTTCACAAACGTTTGGCAAATGTGCCAGATGTTCAGTCTTTTTGTCAGGCTCTATCTAGAATTAAGCCTGTATATAGACCTATTGCTCCTCCCTGGAGTTTGAATATAGTTCTTCGAGTTCTTCAAGGGGTTCCGTTTGAACCTATGCATTCCATGGATATCAAATTGTTATCTTGGAAAGTTCTGTTTTTAGTTGCTATTTCTTCTGCTCGAAGAGTTTCTGAGCTTTCAGCACTACAGTGTAATTCTCCTTATCTCATTTTTCATTCTGCTAAGGTGGTTTTAGGTACCAAACCTGGATTTCTTCCTAAGGTTGTTTCGAATTAGAATATTAATCAGGAAATGATTGTTCCTTCATTGTGTCCTAATCCTTCTTCCAAGAAGGAGCGTCTGTTACATAACTTGGACGTGGTCCGTGCCTTAAAGTTTTACTTACAGGCAACTAAGGATTTCCGTCAATCATCTTCATTGTTCATTGTTTAAAGCTACGGCTACCTCTTTCGTTTTGGCTGAGAAGTATCATCCATTTGGCATATGAGACTGCTGGACAGCAGCATCCTGAAAGAATTTTGGCTCATTCTACTTGGGTCTGTGGCTTCCACATGGGCTTTTAAAAAACGATGCATCTGTTGAACAGATTTGTAAGGCTGCGACTTGGTCGTCCCTTCATACTTTTTTTTCCAAATTTTCCAAATTTTTGGGAGAAAGGTTCTTCAAGCAGTGGTGCCTTCCGTTTAGGTTCCTGTCCTGTCCCTCCCTTTCATCCGTGTCCTATTGCTTTGGTATTGGTTTCCCACAAGTAAGGATGAAATCCGTGGACTCGTCATATCTTTGTAAAAGAAAAGTACATTTATGCTTACCTGATTTGTAAAAGAAAAGTACATTTATGCTTACCTGATAAATTAATTTCTTTTACGATATGACGAGTCCACGGCCCACCCTGTTATTTTAAGACAGATTTATTTTATTTTTTGTAAACTTCAGTCACCTCTGCACCTTTGTAGCCTTTCCTTTTCTCTTCCTATAACCTTTGGCAGAATGACTGGAGGTGGAGGGGAAGGGAGGGGCTATATATACAGCTCTGCTGTGGTGCTCTTTGCCACTTCCTGTTAGCAGGAGGTTAATATCCCATAAGTAAGGATGAAATCTGTGGACTCGTCATATCGTAAAATAAATTAATTTATCAGGTAAGCATACATTTACTTTTCTGACAGGATGTCTGTGGAGAGGAGCTTCTTCTCTATCCGTCTGAGTCACAGGAGGTGGCGAGTGCTCCAGCCATTGGGGGTGTAAGGTGCCAGTTGGTTTTTCCTTTCTATAATTTGATATAGACGAGTTATGGATGGTTCTGGAATTTAGAGGGGGATCCCTCCGATACAGAATTTGATACCTGTGTATATTGTGAGGAGGCCAGGGTAATCCAGCCAGCTTTAATTATGTTCCAAAAAGGAAAACACTATACAGAGGTGCAAGATGGGAAAAAACACACAATATTCTGTACAAATGAACTAAGAGCTGATACTCTCCTTTAGGTCAGACCGCAGCCTTCTTGCAGTCTCTCCCTTGTGACTGTGTATAGATAGTAGTAGTAGATGACGCTGGTCTATTGAATGATTTTCTCTAGTAAGTGAAGAGAAAAAAGGCTTGATGCATATATTGACGCCAATTAATATGGGTGCAGTATACTCACTCCATAAGATGAATCTTTACAGCTGAAAGGGAACGTAGCGTCAGATGGCAAGAGTCCACAGGTTCCTGGAGTCAAATACTGAATTTTCAGGTTTATCCAAAAGTGGACTATAAATGAATAGAGACCCAAATGACAAAAGTATCCAGTGTATTATTGAAAAAAATGTAACTTACTCCATAAATAAGGAGATTCCAGCTCAGCACAGCAAAACAAGATATTGACAATCTTTCAACAAAGGATAAAAGGTTTTATTTGCTCAACGCGTTTAAACGTATTACACGTCTTTATCACGAGCATACATTAAAACAAGTAAAACAGGTAAGTAGAACCAAGTATTGACACTCAGTCCAGGCTCTACTGCCCAATGCCATTTGGTGTCCGATCAGTCCTCTGGGGATGTGGTTCCCTTTGAGGTTTTAGAGGGAGAACCTCCAGGGTCGGAGTTTGCTGACTTGGGTCCTCTGTCTGAGGAGGCCTTATTATTATCGGTTATTTGTAGAGCACCAACAGATTTCGCAGTGCTATAAACATAGGCGGAATACAAGGAAACATTTATAGGGATCAGATGGGTAGAGGGCCCTGCCAAGAGTCGCACTGTTGTGTTGTAGAAGGTGATCTACAAACAGCATGGCTCTTAGGCTTACATGCTAAGGGGGTTAAAGGGGATAGCAATGGAGACGAGGAAACGGTATAAAGAAAGGTTAGTGTAGGTTGTATGCATTCCCTGAACAGTAGAGTCTTTAGGGAGGGCTTGAAGTTTTCAAAACTAGGGGAGAGTCTTGTGGAGCGGCACGCTGCAGAGAGTTCCACAAGCCAGTCTGGAGTAGTCCTGTAAGCGGGAGTGCGAGGCGGTAACAAGGGAGTAGGAGGTCATGAGCAGAGCGAAGGGACGGGAGGGAGAGTATCTGGAGACAAGGTCTGAGATGTAGGGGGGAGCAGTGCAGTTGAGGGCTTTGTATGTCAGAGTGAGAAGTTTGTGTTTAATCCTGGAGGCAAGAGGAAGCCAGTGAAGGGATTGACAGAGAGGTGCAGCTGATGAAGAGCAACATGTAAGGAAGATGAGACTGGCAGAGGCATTCATTATGGATTGTAAAGGAGCTAGGCGGCAGCTGGGGAGACCAGAGAGGACAAAGTTGCAGTAATCGAGGCAGGAAAGGATGAGAGAGTGGATTAAAATCTTAGTTGTGTCTTGTGTAAGGAAATGTCTAATTTTAGAGATGTTTTATGTCTAATTTTAGAGATGTTTTTAAGGTGGAAGCGGCAGGATTTAGCCAAGGACTGAATATGAGGAGTGAAAGAAAGATCTGAGTCAAGTGTGACCCTAAGACATCAGGCATGCGCGGTAGGGGTAATGGAGTTGTCGACAGTTATAGAGAGATTGAAGGTGGAGATTTTGGAAGAAGGAGTGAAAATAAGGAGCTCGGTTTTGGATAGATTTTGCTTGAGGTAGTGAGAGGACATCCAGGAAGAGTTGTGAGAGACAGTTACTGACATGGGTTAGCAAGGAAAGTCATTCAGCTTCATCAGTGCTGAGGTCACACTGTTTTTCTGTGCTGTCATGATATTTCACTAAAATCTTGTAACATCTAATAGCAAACTTCCTTAAAGGGACATGATACCCCAAAATGTTTTTCATGATTCAGACCGATGTGTTAAGCTAGCTCCCAGTAGTGCATTGCTGCTCCTTCAATAAAGGGTATTAAGAGAGTGAAGCTAAATTGATAATAGAAGTAAAGTGGACTACTGTTTAAAAACTTATTTTCTCTCTGAATCATAAAATATTTCTTTTTAAAGACACGATGAGTCCACAGATCATCATCATTACTTATGGGATATTCACCTCCTGGTCAGCAGGAGGAGGCAAAGAGCAGCAGAGCTGTTAAATAATCCTCCCTTACCACCCACTCCAGTCATTCTCTTTGCCTACGTTAGTGCTAGGAAGAGGTAAAGTTAGGTGTTAGAAAAGACTCTTTAATCAAGAGTTTATTTTCTCTTGTTAAGTATATCCAGTCCACGGATCATCCATTACTTGTGGGATATTCTCCTTCCCAACAGGAAGTTGCAAGAGGATCACCCACAGCAGAGCTGCTATATAGCTCCTCCCCTAACTGCCATATCCAGTCATTCTCTTGCAACTCTCAACAAAGATGGACGTAGTAAGAGGAGAGTGGTGTATTATAGTTAGTTTCTTAACTTCAATCAAAAGTTTGTTATTTTTAAATGGTACCGGAGTGTACTGTTTTATCAAAGGCAGCATTAGAAGAAGAATCTGCCTGTGATTTCTATGATCTTAGCAGAAGTAACTAAGATCCATTGCCGTTCTCACATATTCTGAGGAGTGAGGTAACTTCAGAGGGGGAATGGCGTGCAGGTTTTCCTGCAATAAGGTATGTGCAGTTAACATATTTCTAGGAATGGAATTTGCTAGAAAAATGCTGCTGATACCGGATTAATGTAAGTTAAGCCTAAATGCAGTGATTTAATAGCGACTGGTATCAGGCTTATTAACAGAGATACATACTCTTATAAAAGGGTAATATAAAACGTTTGCTGGCATGTTAATCATTTTTATATATGTTTGGTGACAAAACTTATTGGGGCCTAGTTTTTTCTCCACATGGCTGGCTTGATTTTTGCCTAGAAACAGTTTCCTGAGGCTTTCCACTGTTATAGTATAAAAGTTACAGTTGGTGCAGTTAAAATTACAAACTGTGACATTCAGCTTCCCTCAGCAGTCCCCTGCATGTAATAGGACATCTCTGAAGGGCTCAAAAGGCTTCAAAAGTAGGAGCTGTGGCAGTTGTTATGACTGTTTAAAAAACATATTTTTCGTTTTGTTAATCTGTTTTTTGTATTAAGGGGTTAATCATCCATTTGCAAATGGGTGCAATGCTCTGCTAACTTGTTACATACACTGTAAAAATGTCATTAGTTTTACTGCCTTTTTTCACTGTTATTTCAAATTTTGCCAAAATTTGTTTCTCTTAAAGGCACAGTAACGTTTTTTATATTGCTTGTTAACTTGGTTTAAAGTGTTTTCCAAGCTTGCTAGTCTCATTGCTAGTCTGTACAAACATGTCTGACACAGTGGAAACTACTTGTTCATTATGTTTTAAAGCCATGGTGGAGCCCCATAGGAGAATGTGTACTAAATGTATTGATTTCACCTTAAACAGTAAAGATCAGTCTTTATCTATAAAAGAATTGTCACCAGAGGGGTCTGTCGAGGGGGAAGTTATGCCGACTAACTCTCCCCACGTGTCGGACCCTTCGCCTCCCGCTCGAGGGACGCATGCTAATATGGCGCCAAGTACATCAGGGATGCCCATAGCGATTACTTTGCAGGACATGGCTGCAATCATGAATAATACCCTGTCACAGGTATTAGCCAGATTGCCTGAATTGAGAGGCAAGCGCGATAGCTCTGGGGTTAGACGAGATACAGAGCGCGTAGATGCTGTAAGAGCCATGTCTGATACTGCGTCACAATATGCAGAACCTGAGGACAGAGAGCTTCAGTCTGTGGGTGATGTATCTGAGTCAGGGAGATCTGATTCAGAGATTTCTAATTTTAAATTTAAGCTTGAGAACCTCCGTGTATTGCTTGGGGAGGTATTAGCTGCTCTGAATGACTGTGACACAATTGCAGTGCCAGAGAAATTGTGTAGGCTGAATAAATACTATGCAGTGCCGGTGAGTACTGATGTTTTTCCAATACCTAAAAGGCTTACAGAAATTATTAGTAAGGAGTGGGATAGACCCGGTGTGCCCTTTTCCCCACCTCCTATATTTAGAAAAATGTTTCCAATAGATGCCACTACACGGGACTTATGGCAGACAGTCCCTAAGGTCGAGGGAGCAGTTTCTACTTTAGCAAAGCGTCCCACTATCCCAGTTGAGGACAGTTGTGCTTTTTCAGATCCAATGGATAAAAAATTAGAGGGTTACTTTAAGAAAATGTTTATTTAACAAGGTTTTATTTTACAGCCCCTTGCATGCATTGCGCCTGTCACTGCTGCTGCGGCGGCGTTCTGGTTTGAGGCCCTGGAAGAGGCCATCCATACAGCTCCATTGACTGAAATTATTGACAAGCTTAGAACACTTAAGCTAGCTAACTCATTTGTTTCTGATGCCATTGTTCATTTGACTAAACTAACGGCTAAGAATTCCGGATTCGCCATCCAGGCGCGCAGGGCGCTATGGCTTAAATCCTGGTCATCTGATGTGACTTCAAAGTCTAAATTACTCAACATTCCTTTCAAGGGGCAGACCTTATTCGGGCCTGGTTTGAAAGAAATTATTGCTGACATTACTGGAGGTAAGGGTCATACCCTTCCTCAGGACAGGGCCAAATCAAGGGCCAAACAGTCTAATTTTCGTGCCTTTCGAAATTTCAAGGCAGGTGCAGGATCAGCTCCCTCTACTTCAAAACAAGAGGGAACTTTTGCTCAATCCAAGCAGGCCTGGAAACCTACCCAGTCCTGGAACAAGGGCAAGCAGGCCAGAAAGCCTGCTGCTTGCCTCCAAGACAGCATGAAGGAGCGGCCCCCTATCCAACAACGGATCTAGTAGGGGGCAGACTCTCTCTCTTCGCCCAGGCGTGGGCAAGAGATGTTCAGGATCCCTGGGCGTTGGAGATCATATCTCAGGGATATCTTCTGGACTTCAAAGCTTCCCCTCCACAAGGGAGATTTCATCTTTCAAGATTATCTGCAAACCAGATAAAGAAATAGGCATTCCTAAGCAGCGTGCAAGACCTCCTTGTAATGGGAGTGATCCATCCAGTTCCGCGGACGGAACAAGGACAGGGGTTTTATTCAAATCTGTTTGTGGTTCCCAAAAAAGAGGGAACCTTCAGACCAATTTTGGATTTAAAGATCCTAAACAAATTCCTCAGAGTTCCATCATTCAAGATGGAAACTATTCGAACCATTTTACCCATGATCCAAGAGGGTCAGTACATGACCACAGTGGACTTAAAGGATGCCTACCTTCACATTCCGATTCACAAGAATCATCATCGGTTCCTGAGGTTTGCCTTTCTAGACAGGCATTACCAGTTTGTAGCTCTTCCATTCGGGTTGGCTACAGCCCCAAAAATTTTTACAAAGGTTCTGGGCTCACTTCTGGCGGTTCTAAGACCGCGAGGCATAGCGGTGGCTCCTTACCTAGACGACATCCTGATACAGGCGTCAAGCTTTCAAATTGCCAAGTCTCATACAGAGATAGTTCTGGCATTTCTGAGGTCGCATGGGTGGAAAGTGAACGAAGAAAAGAGTTCTCTATCTCTTCTCACAAGGGTTTCCTTCCTAGGGACTCTGATAGATTCTTTAGAAATGAAAATTTACCTGACGGAGTCCAGGTTATCAAAACTTCTAAATGCTTGCCGTGTTCTTCACTCCATTCCGCGCCCCACGGTGGCTCAGTGCATGGAAGTAATCGGCTTAATGGTAGTGGCGATGGACATAGTGCCATTTGCGCGCCTGCATATCAGACCACTGAAATTATGCATGCTCAGTCAGTGGAATGGGGATTACACAGATTTGTCCCCTCTACTAAATCTGGATCAGGAAACCAGAGATTCTCTTCTCTGGTGGTTATCTCGGGTCCATCTGTCCAAAGGTATGACCTTTCGCAGGCCAGATTGGACCATTGTAACAACAGACGCCAGCCTTCTAGGTTGGGGTGCAGTCTGGAATTCCCTGAAAGCTCAGGGTTCATGGACTCAGGAGGAGAAACTCCTCCCAATAAATATTCTGGAGTTAAGAGCAATATTCCTTGCAAACGATTCCTAAGGTGGAAGGGGCTAATTCTACCTTAGCCAAGCGAACTACTATTCCCATTGAGGATAGTTGTGCTTTTAAAGATCCCATGGACAAGAAGTTGGAGAGTCTACTTAAAAAGATTTATGTTCACCAAGGTCTGCTATTGCAGCCGGCTGCGTGCATTGCTACTGTCACTAGTGCGGCAGCTTATTGGTTTGATGCTCTGTCTGAGTCTCTCAAGACTGAGACTTCCTTAGAGGAGATCCAAGATAGGATTAAAGCTCTCAAGTTAGCTAATGATTTTATTACGGATGCTTCTCTGCAAATTACTAAATTGGCAGCCAAGAGTTCGGGGTTCTTTATCCTAGCCCGCAGAGCCTTATGGTTAAAGCCTTGGTTTGCGGACGTGTCGTCTAAGCTTCTAGCGATTCCTTACAAGGGGAAGACCTTGTTTGGACCTGGCCTGACAGAAATTATCTCTGATATCACTGGAGGTAAGGGTCATCTCCTTCCTCAGGATAAGAGAAACAAGCAGAAAAGACGACAGAGTAATTTTCGTTCCTTTCGAAATTTCAAGGGAAATTCTTTCTCTTCCTCCTCTAAACCAGAACAACCTACTTGGAGACCCAACCAGTCTTGGAACAAGGGTAAACAATCCAAAAAGCCTGCTGTTGAATCCAAAACAGCTTGAAGGGCTTGCCCCCGATCCGGGACCGGATCTGGTAGGGGGCAGCCTTTCCTTCTTCATTCAGGTTTGGATTCGAGACTTTCAGGATCCCTCTGCTATAGAAATAGTTTAAATAAAAAGAGAGAAGCGCTCAACCTGAGAACGAACAATAGCATAATAGCTTGTTCTATGGCTAGTTACCACCCAAGAAGCAGCCTCTTTTTGCTCAACATGTGCCTTTCACAGAGAAGAACTTTCCTGAAGCATATCAGTCTGATCCTGACTTCACAGTACAGTCCAGCCCCGAAATACCAGGCAATCCTTCTCTGAACGAGAGAAACAGCAAAACCCTAGACGTACGTTTCAGCCTATTGTGGGCCTCGTCAGTGAGGTGCAGCCATATCCCTCTAGGCTCACTGAGCAACGGGTCCACGTCTGGATTCCCTCATCACATTTAGGGAGACTTCCCTAAGTGTCATAATTTGCATAAATAAAATTAAATAAAATTATTATCCGTGGACTCATTGTGTCTAAAAAGAAACAAATTTATCAGGGAAGCATACATTTTCTTTTTTTATCGGTTTCATGTCCCTTTAAACTGAGGAGGGAAATAACATGACTGCTTGCACGTGCCAGATGCAAGCTGTCTTGCAAGTCCCGATACTAGCAGTAGGGATGGGCGAATGTCTCTAAAAATTAGAAATTCAAAACGAATTTTGATACGTTTGTACGTTCAAATCAAATTTCAAATGTTTATATAACATTCTAACATTCTATTTTCGAATTTTCGTTTTCGAATTTTTCAATAAAATTCGAAAATATTCATTCGTATAATAGAATGTTTAGCTATGTATTCATTCAATTTTGAAATGTAATATTCGAATTGGAATGTGACATTCGGATGTAAGATTCAAATTTGAAATAGTATTTCTAGTCTAATACTGTTTTTTAAATGTAATATTCAAATTCAAATGTTACATTTAAATTTGAATGTCACATTCAAATTCAAAATAGTATTTCTAGTTTACAACTGTGTTTAATAAATGTAATATTCAAATGCGACATTCGAATCGAATGCTACATTCAAATTCGAATGTAACATTCAAATTTGAAATAGTATTTCTAGTCAAATACTGTGTTTTTTAAATGTAACATTCGAAATAGTATTTCTAGTCTAATACTGTGTTTTATAAATGTAATATTCGAAATAGTATTTCTAGTCTACAATTGTGTTTTATAAATGTAATATTTTGGTTTCCGGTTAGGGGCGGAGCCTAACAGCAACATGCTCCATGTTGGCGTGCTGATCAATTGTTCAAGATCTACGCCCCCACTCATAGCCTCATAACCCCAGATACGCTGGAGTTCAGTTTAGCTGAAGCGAGGCCTTGTGTCAGCCTGAGGTGGAAACTACATTGGCCGGTTGGGCCAGCGGTTGTACCGCTAATTCTCTTTTAATTGGACTGGGTCCAGGATGCATTATCGAGCTGCGGTCTGTGAAAGGAAGGTACTTTGAACGTACACAGATACCTCATCGATAAGAAAATAATTTGCATACCTGCTGTTGGTAGAGGAAGCGGAAGCTACAAGCTGGAGGATAGTAACGCTGCAGTGGGAGGTGCTGCTGATGCGTCACGCTCCACTACAACAGTGTTGAAGATCCGTGGAGCCGTTGCTAGTCGGGAGGACTGGAGAAGAAACTAAGAGTCCGTTGTTCAGAGGAGGTGGCGTATCACACGCCCACGCCACTGTATTACCTCGATGGGAGTTGGCTATCTACACATAAAGAATCCTTGCCGATAGTAGCACCTTAGAGACCGCAAGTATATTTGGCAACTGTCGTGCTTCTAAAGTTTGATTCTATGCTTGTGGATGATGTGAACGGTGTACGGTCGAGTTAGTCTGGTGGAGACTGTTACAGGAGTGTATTGTAAACTAAGGAGCTGATCCCCACATAACCAGTTCATTTTTTAGGGTTTTTTATTGTACAGCTGAGCCTGGTGAAAAGTCGTGGGGGTCTAAAACACATGAGATTAACTTTTTGTTATAGCTTGGGTATTCAATACTACCTATTTTCTGTGGCCAATTTTTTCCCTCTTTGGTGCCGGATGTGGGAGGTATAGAGCACCAGGGGAAGCAATACAGCTGTGTGAACTCGTATGCTTGTTATAAGCTTGTTTAAAGTCAGTAATACTGGACTTCACAGGAGATTAAAAAGTTATCAGAGGAACTTTCTTCTGCAGAGTGTGGAGGCTACAGAAATAAAGGAACTCCTGCTGAAACAAGGGTGTTTGTATCACAAACGCTTTGAGCCAATTGGGATGATAATCTTAAACCTTTCTGCATTTTGTAACTTTTTTTTTTTTTTATAATTTTTATTGAGGTTAAAGAGAAAGCATTACATAATATAATAATACGTAGAGCATAGGTAACAAGACAGAAACAAAATCAATGCAAACATACAGACAGATCTGTTACATCACAGATGCATTACTGTAGGCATAAAATAAAGTAAACCTAATTTTTCCTTTTAGTTTGAGGGATGGGGAGGTTCTCCTGTAATCTTAAAGGCATCGTTTGGACCGCACCTTTGCAAGTATTGAGTTACATAAATAGAAATATAAGAACCACACTAATATTATCAACTATTATCCTATAAGTTATAAAGCATATGGAAAGGTATGTTCAACATAGACATGAGTACAAATAAAGATGAAGGTGACCCCCATACCATTTATACAATGTAAACTGGAATATTAATGAACTTAAGCAGAATAATCACTCTGAAGTTGTCCCCCTGTTACATTAGGCAGCACATAGGTATCAAGCAAAATAAGCAGTACATGAGTCACCAGTCTGAGCATTCATCATTGTATACTGAAATTTATGTTTCAGCAAATATAAATATATGTTTCTTCATACACAAGGGAAAAACTGACTCATAAAAAAAACTTTCCTCCTGATAATAAAGAGTTTAACCCTAGTTGTAGTCTGTAGGAGGCAGTAGGAGAGAGAAACTTAAAAAAAAAAAGATTGTATATACATAAATACCTAGTTAAATACCTAGAGCCTTTACTCCCCTCCGGTGGTACAAGATGGTAATTACACCTTCCACACGCAAAAAAATAAAGAAATGTATAATTTTGAGTCTAAGTTCCTCAATGCGGTGTATTGTGATATAAATAAATAAATGATATCTATGGGGCTTAAAATGGTAAATTTTCTGCCTATCTATCCCAGGTAACCCCTATTAGAGACAACACAACATTGCATAAAACATCTGCAAGCTTTAAAAGAAGAAGTAAACAATCACATTTGAAGATGGTAATGAAAAGCTAGTCAAATAATACTCCATAGCTCTTTAGAATCAGTCTAAGACCTCATATAAGTAGCCCCTGTATTATGCAAACCACCAGAGAATGGAGAATATAAGCATATTAGAACGTAAGTTACAAAACTTTTTACCCTACGCAAGTTCTCAGAGTTGTAGGCAGAAAGCTTTCAAGCAGGAACATGTGACAATAATAGGTCGCCATTTGACTAAGCTTGCCAAATACCCACCACGGCAGTAATGTCATTAATTTCTTCCTAATGTCCATGTCCTGTAGGCTTCCCATAAAGTCAATGAACACATTGTCCTTACATAGAAGTGTCACAGTTCCATTTGTCATGTCGGTCTCCTGATAGATGGGATCATGATGTTGGAGAGTCACATCGCCCTTAGAAATTGTCCAATTTTTCATCTGTCTCCTGGTAGTTGTAACAGACAGCTTTCCTTGCCTTAAAGAGGCTGACTCTTCAAGAGACCGTGTAAAGTGCTGATGGAGTGTGTTCACGGCAGGATCCTCACCTCCTTTCTGAGACACAGTTACCGGCTCTCTCGGGGCTTCGCTCAGTAGCGAGGTGAGGTGTAGATAGGGTTTTGCACTAGCAGGTTTGTGCGCAGCCACCACAATTTGTACAACCCAGGTCTCCGTTATACACACTTGGAGGTAATCTCTGGGTGAAGTCCTCCATTACTCATATCGATGGCCACCTCTGGTGCTCCTTTCACTGCTGTGAGAGCCTCAGACTCCACATACACTGTTCCTTCTGCTGCTGAGAGAGCCACAGACTTCACATAGAGGGGTTTTGCTGAAGTTTCGTCTGAGAACATAGCTGCGATAGCATCATATTGGTCGCACTCAGGGGCAGTCAAATAGCTGCTCATGGAGGAAGTTTCTAAGGGGGCTTGGAATGCTTTATGTAGGGTTTTTGAAAATGCCTTTCGGTGAGCGCAAAGCAAACTATGTAGCTCACTCAGCAAATCAACAGGTTCCATGGTAGGAATGTTCATAGCTGGGGTGCTCAGTGTGAACTGCTGGCTATCCTATTTTAGGATATCGTAACCCCGGAGTTCAGGGGGGGGTAATGTTGCGGCAGCCCCAGACCTACGCTCCAAATCCTTTGCAGGCACTTCTTCTATCTCTGGACTTACTGCGTAGGTGCAGAAGTTTTTCAAGATGGCTTCAGGGCTTGAGAAGAAGTGTGTCACGTAGCTGACTCAACAAACATAGGCAAAAGCTTTGTCAAATTTATCCACTCTTAGAGTTTGGCTGTTAATAATAATAGAAAGCTGCTACAGGGTAGGAAATGTCGAGGTTTTCCACAAACAACTCCTATAATTAGTGTCTGTCTCAGAGAGCTTCATTGAGACACGTCTTGCCGCATTGAGTGTAGGCTCCGCCCCCCCGTAACTTTTTTTTTTTAATGTGTTCTTTCTTTTGATATGTATGCTGTGCTTTTTTAGATTGTGGTTAGGTTGAAGATGAATATTCACCTTTGCAGATTCTATATTAAAGTGAAAGTAAAGTTGGTCCCCTTCGAACACATTAATTTTTTCTACTACCTTAGTATATTATGATCACTAACTTTATTTTCATAAATGTATCAATAATTAGAAGTTTTATTAAAAATCTAATTTCCTACCGTATTTATTCCAACTCCTCCCATCCTCTACTTCCTATATTTCTGGGTTCTGACGTATAGAGCGGTCCCAACCCGCTCTATACGTAGCTCCAAAGCGCATTCACAGTGGCTATTTGTATTGCGCATGCGCTAATCCGGTACGGCTCCATCTACTGCGCATGTGCTTCTTGACGAAACTGTGCCCAGAGAAACGGGAGCGCGCTCCTGATAGCTTGGTGTATGGCCTTGTATTGCGCATGCGCAAATCCAGTACGGCTCCGTCTACTGCGCATGCGCTTCACGGCAAAACTGTTTGTGCACAGAGAAACAGGAGCGCGCTCCTAATATATTAGTGTCTGGCCAAACATATGCGCATGCGTAGATTAATAAGTAGGCGGGTGACGTGTTTCACGGCCGCCTAACGGCCAGATTTTCAATTGGCTGTTGACAACACGTGACCCGGAGGGAATTTTTTTATTTATTTACGGGTTGAATTTGGATAGGTTAAAAAGTTTTGTAAATAAGGCGATAACTTTGATTCCAGCTCCATTAAAAAAAAACGATGAATGAAAGTCATATTATTTATGCCCAAAGACTGCTACTGAGGATCGCAAACCAGGTAACTTTACTTTCACTTTAAGTAGAAGCCTTATAAGCATACATTTAGACGATTATTTACTGATAGAGAAAGAATATCAGGGGGGAAAACAAACAATATATACAGAATAATAGGTGGCACTTTCTGGTCTTCCTATTCTGGTGCCCCTCGTATACATTTTGATCCTGATCTATATAGTTTATCCCTCCTATATATAGTCTTTCATTTTGTTTGGAAAGTGGTAGTACAACTCTGCATTAGTTCTGGGGGTGTTCCACTCAGTATAACGGTTTGGGCCAATCTAATAGTATTCTTTGTTAGTTAGGGCACAGGCTCTTAGCACTGGGTATTTAAGGGGTTGCATATATTAATTAACGTTCCAAGACAGGAAGTAACCTGTAATAGAGCACATAGGGAATTTAATCACTTGCACACCAAAAAAAAAAAAAAAAAAGTGTGTGTGCTACTGGGGGAATACCCCCCAGTGTTTGACAATTTATGTTTTGTAGCTGCACAACAGCCAGACAAGAGTGCTGTGAGTGGGGTGTACTGGTTTATTTTTCTCGCACTTCACTTAATGGAAAGGTTTGTCACACAGGTGAAAATTAATTCACCAAAAATGCCTGTGAAACCTAAAGATAAAGCCAAGATGGCAGACACCAGTGTTGATACTCCGACGGACGTTGTACCATTGGCTATCGATATGGAGTCTTTGATTGGCCAACTGACTGCTATTTTTCCCCCTCAATTTGATTTAATTGAAAAGGAATTAGGAGTTATTTCATCTGAGAGCGGGGCGCTCTCTACAGAGGTTAAGCAATTCTCAACTAGAATGGTCGAAGCTGAGAATAGAATTTCCCTGTTAGAAGATTAGGTTAACGTCCAAGAAAATTTAATCCGAAAACAGGAGGCCAAATGAAATAATATGCAATTGCGCCTGGAGGATCTTGAAGATCGCTCCAGGCGTAATAATATTAGAATTATAGGTTTGTCTGAATTACCTGAGTTCGAGGATTTAATTAAATTTACGTCTATTACCTTACCTCAAGCCCTGGGTATGCCAGCTCAGTTCTTACCCCTAGCAATAGAAAGGGCACATAGAATCGGCCCCAAAAGAACTTTAGGGGATGGGCCCTTAAGACCAAGAATGTCTATATTTAAACTTCTAAAATTCCAGGACAAAGTAGAGCTATTAAAATTGTTCAAGAGAGCTGATCCTCCGGTATTTGGAAATAACAAGATTTTATTGTTTCAGGATTTCTCCTCTGAGACTTCCTCTAGGAGGAAAGGGATGGCACCATATTGTACCCAATTAATAAGCAAAGGTATAAAAGCACGATTACTCAATCCCGCTAGAATTGTAGTTGAAGATAAGGGTATAAGACACATGTTTAGTGAAGTGGTTGAAGTTAAAGAGTACATAAAGGCTTATGACTGTAATAGAGACCAAACATAAAAACAGGCTAGCTATGATCAGTATGATCAGTAGGAATTTGATATTTATTGGTATCTCTTGTCTTCTTATGGTACTAAAGGTTAAATATCAAAACCTGCCTATATTGCTATTTGTGGTTAATAGTATCACTGGACTTATTTAATTTTTTATTTATGGTTTAACTTTTTTTTTCTCTCTTCTTCTTCTCTCATCCCCTTTCTCCCCTCTCCCCACTTCTCCTTGGCCGAATTTTGCAATTTTATTGTGGTTGTTTTTGGTTGACCCTGGTCAAATTTGTATAGGATATGATGATAGAAGGTTTTAAGACGTTATCTTGGAATGTGGGGGGGGGGGGATTTCTTCCCTGGCTTAACGGAAATTAATTATTAAAACGCTGGCTAAACAAAAACCAGATCTAGTTTTTCTTCAGGAAAAACATCTCAATGAGCAAGAAGCAGCCAAACTTGAGACAAAATGGGTAGGGGAGGTAATCACTACTACGGGTACTAATAAGAAATGTGGAGTGGTGGTATTAATTCATAAGGAACTTGAATACAAGATCATTAAAACAGAAATTAATGTATTTGCTAGATTTAGCTTACTTCAAATCATCATAAAGAACACACAATTTATATTTTGCAATATTTATGCCCCGAATAAATTTACGGTTGAATTTTGGGAAAAGATTAAAAACAAGATATATCAGTTTAAGGGGGGAAAACTTGGTATTATGGGGAGATTTTAATATGACTTTGTACCCAGCATTAGATCGATTTTCGAATAAAAATATGGCCGTATATAAGAAAAGTGCTAAGTATTTTAAAATGTTTTGCTATAAACTAAACTTGGTAGACATTTGGCGGATTCAAAATCCCGATGTCCAAGCTTTCACGTGTGAGTCTAAAGCTCATAGGACTTTCTCTAGGATCGACCTGTTTTTAATTTCAGAGTCTTTATCCATTTGGCGACAGAAATTAGAGAGATTCTGGTATCGGACCACGCAATTATCTCATTGTCTTTGCCTCCGTGGGGCAAGGGTAGATCTCAAAACTCTGTGTTTTGTTTCCCTTGGTTTCTATATTCTGACCCTAGATTTCGATCTTGGATGAAACAAAAATGGTATGAATATGGCATGTATAAGGCTGACTACAGGAATAAAGTGGAAACTTTTTGGGAGGCATCAAAAGCAGTTTTGCAGGGGGAGATCATGGCCTATATGAATAGACGGGACAAGAAGAATAAGGCGCGGGGGATTCAAATTGCTAATAAGGTAAAAAATGCATATAGAAAAGTACAGCTTGATCCTTCTCAGATAAATTAGGATAAATATTTAGTAAGTAGAAAAGAGAGAGACCTTTTTTTTAAACAAAAATCACAAGAGGAAGAAGTAAGAATAAACCGACACTACAGGGGTTTTCATGGGTGCTCAGCAAAATATCTTGCAGGTTTCACCAAAGTCAGGAAAAAAAAAACTATCTCAGCCATTGAAAGCGGTGACTCTAGACATCTTGTGACTAAGGAAATTAGTGAGGTATTTTCTACCTATTATCAACAATTGTATTCCTCTGTGAATATAAATTTTCATAACCAAGATGTATTTTGGTCCAAGATTAAGATCCCTAAGATTCAACCTGAAGAGCTGGCAATATTGAACGTTCCGATCACTAGGGAAGAGATCAGTAAAGCTATTGATAAACTTAAATTGAATAAGGCAGCAGGCCCAGACAGGTTCCCTGCAGAATTTTATAAATGTTTAACAGAAGATTTGCTTCCAGTATTAGAGCATTTGTTTAATAATTATTATGCGGTAGATAATGTTATCTCATCATATTTCTCAGCAGCAAATATTTCCCTTATTCTCAAAAAAGGTAAAAACCCTGAGGATCTGACCTCTTATAGACCGATTTCTGTGTTAAACACAGATTATAAGATACTAGTTGCCATTTTATCTTCAAGATTTTCTCACTGTTTACAGAATCTTATACTTCCGGACCAGACGGGGTTTATGACTTCCAGAAATCCGATAAAGAATTTACGCAAAGTTACCACCTTTTTAGATTATGCCTGGAATATTGATCAAGGGCAAAAAATTCCATTGCCACATGATATGGCCGTGCTTACGTTAGATGCAGTTAAAGCATTTGATTCCATTGTATGGGAACATCTATTCCAGTCTCTTGAAAAGTTTGGGTTTAATGGGAACTTTGTTCAGTTTGTTCATAAAATATATTCAAAACCTATATCATATCTGCTGGTAAATAGGACCCGTTCTTCTTAGATAACATTGCAACGTGGTACTAGACAAGGCTGCCCGTTATCCCCCCTTTTGTTCAATGTAGCGTTGGAGCCTCTAGCAATACGATTAAGAGATATCTTAACGGGGATTCCTCTTGGTTCTCAACGATTACAAATTCTGTTATATGCTGATGATATTCTTTTATTTTTGGAGAATATTCATCAATCTATTCCAATATTATTGCAACTTCTTGAAGAGTTTAGCTCATTTTCAGGGTATAAGGTTAACTTAGAAAAAAGCGAATTGATGTGTGTTGGTAAATGTTCTCCCCCTCTTGTTAAAACCCCATTTAAAGTGGTTAATGTTATTAAATATCTTGGCTTAGACCTGCATAAAAATCCCAAGCATTGGTATCTAGCAAATTATTTGCCACTTTTTCAAAAAATTAAATTGGATCTACAACTATGAGCTTCCTTTCCGTTGTCTATAACGGCAATGGTGAATTTAATTAAAGCGATTATTTTTCCTCGCCTCCTTTACCCGCTTCAAAATGTACCTTTTATTTATATCCAACAAAGCTCTATGGATATTTATCGAAATTTATATGGAAGGATAAAAAACCTTGTATCGCTTTGGCCAGATTAATGCAGAAAACAAGCACAGGTGGATCATCGCTCCCAGATGTAAAGCTATATAATATAGCCGCTTTGATAAAATTTGCTATTGATTGGATTGCTGAAACTAATATAGTTTCTCTTGTAAGGTGTATCCAGTCCACGGATTCATCCATTACTTGTGGGATATTCTCCTTCCCAACAGGAAGCTGCAAGAGGACACCCACAGCAGAGCTGTCTATATAGCTCCTCCCCTAACTGCCACTCCCAGTCATTCTCTTGCAGCTCTCGACAAGAAAGGAAGTATCAAGAGATATGTGGTGACTTAGTGTAGTTTATACTTCAATCAAAAGTTGGTTATTTTTAAATGGTACCGGCGTTGTACTGTTTTTGCCTCAGGCAGAAATTAGAAGAAGAGTTCTGCCTGAGGTTTTTGATGATCTTAGCGGGTTGTAACTAAGGTCCACTGCTGTTCTCACACATAACTGAAGAGTATGGGAAAACTTCAGCTGGGGGAATGGCCTGCAGAATTAACTGCTCTGAGGTATGTTCAGTATATTTTTTTCTAGAGAGATAAGGTCTAGAAAATGCTGACAGTGCCTGATATATTTAAGGTAAGCCTGATTACAGTGATTTAACAAACGACTGGGATCATGCTTGCAGTAAAGGGTAATATTCATGTTAATTGCTCTTATTACTTAGTATGTAAAACGTTTGCATGATATATAAAAAACGTTTTTTACTGAAGGTGATAAATCTTTATTTCGGGCCTAGTTTTCCACATGGCTGACTAGATTTCTCCTAGGAGTAGTTATTTATGGCCCTTTGAGTGCATGGTGGGAGGGGCCTATTTTCGTGCTCTAATTGCGCAATAGTTTTCTCCAACATAGGTGTGTCCGGTCCACGGCGTCATCCTTACTTGTGGGATATTCTCTTCCCCAACAGGAAATGGCAAAGAGTCCCAGCAAAGCTGGTCACATGATCCCTCCTAGGCTCCGCCCACCCCAGTCATTCTCTTTGCCGTTGCACAGGCAACATCTCCACGGAGATGGTTAAGAGTTTTTTGGTGTTTAAATGTAGTTTTTATTCTTCTATCAAGTGTTTGTTATTTTAAAATAGTGCTGGTATGTACTATTTACTCTGAAACAGAAAAAAGATGAAGATTTCTGTTTGTAAGAGGAAGATGATTTTAGCAGAAGTTACTAAAATCGATTGCTGTTTCCACACAGGACTGTTGAGATGAAGTAACTTCAGTTGGGGGAAACAGTTAGCAGACTTTTCTGCTTAAGGTATGACTGGCCATATTTCTAACAAGACCATGTAATGCTGGAAGGCTGTCATTTCCCCTCATGGGGACCGGTAAGCCATTTTCTTAGTTAAATAAAAGAATAAAGGGCTTCAAAAGGGCTTAAAAAACTGGTAGACATTTTTCTGGGCTAAAACGATTGCTTTACTAGGCATATTATGCAGATTCTAACTATTTATGGTATTATAATCTTGGGGATTGTTTAGAAAAACGTCAGGCACTGTGTTGGACACCTTTTTCAGATGGGGGCCTTTTCTAGTTATAGACAGAGCCTCATTTTCGCGCCACTAATGCGCAGTTGTTTTTGGAGAGCAAGGCATGCAGATGCATGTGTGAGGAGCTAAGAATCACTGAAAAAGCTTATAGAAGGCATCATTTGGTATCGTATTCCCCTCTGGGCTTGGTTGGGTCTCAGCAAAGCATATAGCTGGGACTGTATAGGGGTTAAATGTAAAAACGGCTCCGGTTCCGTTAATTTAAGGGTTAAAGCTCTGAAATTTGGTGTGCAATACTTTTAATGCTTTAAGACACTGTGGTGAAATTTTGGTGAATTTTGAACAATTCCTTCATACTTTTTCACATATTCAGTAATAAAGTGTTTTCAGTTTGAAATTTAAAGTGACAGTAACGGTTTTATTTTAAAACGTTTTTTGTGCTTTGTTGACAAGTTTAAGCCTGTTTAACATGTCTGTACCATCTGATAAGCTATGTTCTATATGTATGAAAGCCAAGGTGTCTCCCCATTTAAATTTATGTGATCATTGTGCCATAGTGTCCAAACAAAGTAAGGACAGTAATGCCACAGATAATGATATTGCCCAAGATGATTCCTCAAATGAGGGGAGTAAACATGATACTACATCATCCCCTTCTGTGTCTACACCAGTTTTGCCCACACAGGAGGCCCCTAGTACATCTAGTGCGCCAATTCTTATTACCATGCAACAATTAACGGCTGTAATGGATAACTCTATAGCAAATATTTTATCCAAAATGCCTACTTATCAGAGAAAGCGCGATTGCTCTGTTTTAAACACTGAAGAGCAAGAGGACGCTGATGATAATTGTTCTGTCATACCCTCACACCAATCTGAAGGGGCCATGAGGGAGGTTTTGTCTGAGGGAGAAATTTCAGATTCAGGAAAGATTTCTCAACAAGCTGAACCTGATGTTGTGACATTTAAATTTAAATTAGAACATCTCCGTGCACTGCTTAAGGAGGTATTATCTACTCTGGATGATTGTGACAATTTGGTCATTCCAGAGAAGTTATGTAAGATGGACAAGTTCCTAGAGGTCCCGGTGCCCCCCGACGCTTTTCCTATACCCAAGCGGGTGGCGGACATAGTAAATAAGGAGTGGGAAAGGCCCGGCATACCTTTTGTTCCCCCCCCTATATTTAAGAAATTATTTCCTATAGTCGACCCCAGAAAGGACTTATGGCAGACAGTCCCCAAGGTCGAGGGGGCGGTTTCTACTCTAAACAAACGCACTACTATTCCTATCGAAGATAGTTGTGCTTTCAAAGATCCTATGGATAAAAAATTAGAGGGTTTGCTTAAAAAGATTTTTGTTCAGCAAGGTTACCTTCTACAACCAATTTCATGCATTGTTTCTGTCACTACGGCAGCGTGTTTCTGGTTCGAGGAATTAGAAAAGTCGCTCAATAAAGAATCTTCGTATGAGGAGGTTATGGACAGAGTTCAAGCACTTAAATTGGCTAACTCTTTTATTTTAGATGCCGCTTTGCAATTAGCTAGATTAGTGGCGAAAAATTCAGGGTTTGCTGTCGTGGCGCGCAGAGCGCTTTGGCTAAAGTCTTGGTCAGCGGATGTGTCTTCCAAGACAAAATTGCTTAACATTCCTTTCAAGGGTAAAACATTATTTGGACCTGATTTGAAAGAGATTATTTCAGACATCACTGGGGGAAAGGGCCACGCCCTCCCACAGGATAGGTCTTTTAAGGCTAAAAATAAGCCTAATTTTCGTCCCTTTCGCAGAAACGGACCAGCCTCTAATTCTACATCCTCTAAGCAAGAGGGTAATACTTCACAACCCAAACCAGCCTGGAGACCAATGCAAGGCTGGAACAAGGGTAAGCAGGCCAAGAAGCCTACCACTGCTACCAAAACAGCATGAAGGGATGGCCCCCGATCCGGGACCGGATCTGGTGGGGGGCAGACTTTCTCTCTTTGCTCAGGCTTGGGCAAGAGATGTTCAGGATCCTTGGGCGCTAGAAATAGTTTCTCAAGGTTATCTCCTGGAATTCAAGGAACTACCCCCAAGGGGAAGGTTCCACAGGTCTCAATTATCTTCAAACCAAATAAAAAGACAGGCATTCTTACATTGTGTAGAAGACCTGTTAAAAATGGGAGTGATTCATCCAGTTCCAATAAGAGAACAAGGGATGGGTTTTTATTCCAACCTGTTCATAGTTCCCAAAAAAGAGGGAACATTCAGACCAATTTTGGATCTCAAGATCCTAAACAAATTTCTCAAGGTTCCATCGTTCAAAATGGAAACTATTCGAACGATCCTACCTACTATCCAGGAAAATCAATTTATGACTACCGTGGATTTAAAGGATGCGTACCTACATATTCCTATCCACAAGGAACATCATCAGTTCCTAAGGTTCGCTTTTCTGGACAAGCATTACCAGTTTGTGGCACTTCCATTCGGATTAGCCACTGCTCCAAGGATTTTCACAAAGGTACTAGGGTCCCTTCTAGCGGTTCTAAGACCAAGGGGCATTGCAGTAGTACCTTACTTGGACGACATCCTGATTCAAGCGTCGTCTCTGTCAAAAGCAAAGGCTCATACGGACATCGTCCTAGCCTTTCTCAGATCTCACGGATGGAAGGTGAACAAAGAAAAAAGTTCTCTGTCCCCGTCAACAATAATAGATTCCTTAGAAATGAGGATTTTTCTGACAGAGGTCAGAAAATCAAAAATTCTAAGCTCTTGTCAAGTACTTCATTCTGTTATTCGTCCTTCCATAGCGCAGTGCATGGAAGTAATAGGATTGATGGTTGCAGCAATGGACATAGTTCCTTTTGCACGAATTCATCTAAGACCATTACAACTGTGCATGCTCAGACAGTGGAATGGGGATTATACAGACTTGTCTCCGACGATTCAAGTAGATCAAAAGACCAGAGATTCACTCCGTTGGTGGCTGACCCTGGACAATCTGTCACAGGGAATGAGCTTCCGCAGACCAGAGTGGGTCATTGTCACGACCGACGCCAGCCTGGTGGGCTGGGGCGCGGTCTGGGAACCCCTGAAAGCTCAGGGTCTATGGTCTCGGGAAGAATCTCTTCTCCCGATAAACATTCTGGAACTGAGAGCGATATTCAATGCTCTCAAAGCTTGGCCTCAACTAGCAAAGGCCAAATTCATAAGGTTTCAATCAGACAACATGACGACTGTTGCATATATCAATCATCAGGGGGGAACAAGGAGTTCCCTGGCGATGGAAGAAGTGACCAAAATAATTCAATGGGCGGAGGATCACTCCTGCCACTTGTCTGCAATCCACATCCCAGGAGTGGAAAATTGGGAAGCGGATTTTCTGAGTCGTCGGACATTCCATCCGGGGGAGTGGGAACTCCATCCGGAAATCTTTGCCCAAATAACTCAATTATGGGGCATTCCAGACATGGATCTGATGGCGTCTCGTCAGAACTTCAAGGTTCCTTGCTACGGGTCCAGATCCAGGGATCCAAAGGCGACTCTAGTAGATGCACTAGTAGCACCTTGGACCTTCAACCTAGCTTATGTATTCCCACCGTTTCCTCTCATTCCCAGGCTGGTAGCCAGGATCATTCAGGAGAGGGCTTCGGTGATCTTGATAGCTCCTGCGTGGCCACGCAGGACTTGGTATGCAGACCTGGTGAATATGTCATCGGCTCCACCATGGAAGCTACCTTTGAGACAGGACCTTCTTGTTCAAGGTCCATTCGAACATCTGAATCTGGTTTCCCTCCAGCTGACGGCTTGGAGATTGAACGCTTGATTTTATCAAAGCGTGGATTTTCAGATTCTGTAATAGATACTCTGATTCAGGCTAGGAAGCCTGTAACTAGAAAAATTTACCATAAAATATGGAAAAAATATATCTGTTGGTGTGAATCCAAAGGATTGCCATGGAACAAGATAAAGATTCCTAAGATTCTATCCTTTCTACAAGAAGGTTTGGAGAAAGGATTATCTGCAAGTTCTCTTAAGGGACAGATTTCTGCTTTATCTGTCCTACTACACAAACGACTGGCAGCTATGCCAGATGTTCAAGCATTTGTTCAGGCTCTGGTTAGGATCAAGCCTGTTTATAGACCTTTGACTCCTCCCTGGAGTTTAAATCTAGTTCTTTCAGTTCTTCAAGGGGTTCCGTTTGAACCCTTACATTCCGTAGATATTAAGTTATTATCTTGGAAAGTTTTGTTTTTGGTTGCAATTTCTTCTGCTAGAAGAGTTTCAGAGTTATCTGCTCTGCAGTGTTCTCCGCCCTATCTGGTGTTCCATGCAGATAAGGTGGTTTTGCGTACTAAGCCTGGTTTTCTTCCGAAAGTTGTTTCCAACAAAAATATTAACCAGGAGATAGTTGTACCTTCTTTGTGTCCGAATCCAGTTTCTAAGAAGGAACGTTTGTTACACAATTTGGACGTAGTCCGTGCTCTAAAATTCTATTTAGAGGCTACCAAAGATTTCAGACAAACATCTTCCTTGTTTGTTGTTTATTCTGGTAAAAGGAGAGGTCAAAAAGCGACTTCTACCTCTCTTTCCTTTTGGCTTAAAAGCATTATCCGATTGGCTTATGAGACTGCCGGACGGCAGCCTCCTGAAAGAATCACAGCTCACTCCACTAGGGCTGTGGCTTCCACATGGGCCTTCAAGAACGACCAGGTATGTAAGGCAGCGACTTGGTCTTCACTGCACACTTTTGCCAAATTTTACAAATGTGATACTTTTGCTTCTTCGGAGGCTATTTTTGGGAGAAAGGTTTTGCAAGCCGTGGTGCCTTCCATTTAGGTGACCTGATTTGCTCCCTCCCTTCATCCGTGTCCTAAAGCTTTGGTATTGGTTCCCACAAGTAAGGATGACGCCGTGGACCGGACACACCTATGTTGGAGAAAACAGAATTTATGCTTACCTGATAAATTACTTTCTCCAACGGTGTGTCCGGTCCACGGCCCGCCCTGGTTTTTTAATCAGGTCTGATGAATTATTTTCTCTAACTACAGTCACCACGGTATCATATGGTTTCTCCTATATATATTTCCTCCTGTCCGTCGGTCGAATGACTGGGGTGGGCGGAGCCTAGGAGGGATCATGTGACCAGCTTTGCTGGGACTCTTTGCCATTTCCTGTTGGGGAAGAGAATATCCCACAAGTAAGGATGACGCCGTGGACCGGACACACCGTTGGAGAAAGTAATTTATCAGGTAAGCATAAATTCTGTTTTTGCAGTCTGAGACATCCAGCTTCCCTGAAGGAGTCCCCTGACATATAGGACCTCTGTAAAGGGTTTTTGTTCCTACAAAAGTCGTTTTAAGGGCAGGTAGGAGCCACAGTAGATCTGTGGCAGTTTGCTTGTGACTGTTTATAACGGTTTTATCGTTTTTCTGATTCGTTTTTGAGCCTGAGGGGTTAATCATCCATTTGCAAGTGGGTGCAATACTATTTTAGTCTATTATACACACTGTAACAATTTCGTAGAGTTTACTGCTTTTTTTCACTGTTTTGCAGTTTATGTGATTGTTTTTTTCCCTTAAAGGCACAGTACCGTTTTTTATATTCTGCTTTTTCACATTTATTAAAGTGTTTTCCAAGCTTGCTGGTCTCATTACTAGTCTGTTAAACATGTCTGACTTAGAGGAAACTCCTTGTTCATTATGTTTAGAAGCCATTGTGAAACCCCCTCTTAGAATGTGTACCAAATACACTGATCTTACTATAAATTATAAAGACCATATTCTGGCTTTAAAAGATTTATCACCAGAGGAAATTGACAAGGGGGAAGTTATGCCGACTAACTCTCCCCACGTGTCAGAACCTACAACTCCCGCTCAAGGGACGCCAAGTACATCTAGCGCGCCCATTGCGTATACCTGACAAGACATGGCGGCAGTTATGAATCATACCCTTACAGAGGTATTGTCCAAACTGCCAGGGTTACAAGGAAAGCGAGACAGCTCTGGGGCTAGAACAAATACAGAGCTCTCTGACGCTTTAGTAGCTATGTCTGATATACCCTCACAATGTGCAGAAGCCGAAGCAGGAGAGCTTCTATCTGTGGGTGATTTTTCTGATTCAGGGAAGACACTTCAACCTGATTCTGATATGTCTACATTTAAATTTAAACTTGAACACCTCCGCGTGTTGCTCAGGGAGGTTTTAGCAACTCTGGATGACTGTGACGCCATTGTAGTCCCAGAGAAATTGTGTAAGTTGGATAAATACTATGCAGTGCCTGTTTACACTGATGTTTTTCCAATCCCTAAGAGGTTTTCAGAAATTATTACTAAGGAATAATACCGTTCTCTCCCCCTCCTGTTTTTAAAAAGATGTTTCCTATAGATGCCGCTACACGGGACCTGTGGCAGACGGTCCCTAAGGTGGAGGGAGCAGTCTCTACCATAGCGAAGCGTACAACTATCCCTGTCGAGGACAGTTGTGCTTTTCTAGATCCAATGGACAGAAAATTAGAGGGTTACCTTAAGAAAATTTTTATTTAACAAGGTTTTATTCTCCAGCCTCTTGCATGCATTGCCCCAGTCACTGCTGCTGCAGCCTTTTGGTTTGAGTCTCTAGAAGAGGCTCTACAGGTAGAAACCCCGTTGGATGATATCCTTGACAAGCTTAAAGCTCTTAAGCTAGCCAATTCATTTGTTTCTGACGCCGTTGTTCATTTAACCAAGCTAACGGCTAAAAACTCAGGTTTCTTTCATGTAATTAGCAAGAGTCCATGAGCTAGTGACGTATGGGATATACATTCCTACCAGGAGGGGCAAAGTTTCCCAAAACTTAAAATGCCTATAAATACACCCCTCACCACACCCACAAATCAGTTTTACAAACTTTGCCTCCCTTGGAGGTGGTGAAGTAAGTTTGTGCTAGATTCTACGTTGATATGCGCTTCGCAGCAGGCTGGAGCCCGGTTTTCCTCTCAGTGTGCAGTGAATGTCAGAGGGATGTGAAGAGAGTATTGCCTTTTTGAATTCAAGAGAGTATTGCCTTTTTGAATTCAATGATCTCCTTCTACGGGCTCTTTTTCATAGGTTCTCTGTTATCAGTCGTAGAGATTAATCTCTTACCTCCCTTTTCAGATCGACGATATACTCTTATATACCATTACCTCTACTGATTCTCGTTTCAGTACTGGTTTGGCTTTCTACTACATGTAGAAGAGTGTCCGGGGGTAAGTAAGTCTTATTTTGTGACACTCTAAGCTATGGCTGGTCACTTTTGTATAAAGTTCTAAATATATGTGTTTAAACATGTATTTGCCTTGATTCAGGATATTCACCGTTCCTTATTTCAGACAGTCAGTTTCATATTTGGGATAATGCATATGAATAAATAAATTTTTTCTTACCTTTAAAATTTGACTTTTTTCCTGTGGGCTGTTAGGCTCGCGGGGGCTGAAAATGCTTCATTTTATTGCGTCATTCTTGGCGCGGACTTTCTTGGCGCAAAAATGTTGTCATTTCCGGCGTCATACGTGTCGCCGGAAGTTGCGTCATTTTTTTGACGTTTTTGCGCCAAAAATGTCGGCGTTACCGGATGTGGCGTCTTTTTTGGCGTTAAAAAAATTCGAGCGTCATTGTTGTCTCCACAATATTTAAGTCTTATTGCTTATTGCTTCTGGTTTGCTAGAGGCTTATTCATTGGCATTTTTTCCCATTCCTGAAACTGTCATTTAAGGAATTTTACCAATTTTGCTTTATATGTTGTTTTTTCTATTACATATTGCAAGATGTCTCAGGTTGACCCTGAATCAGAAGCCACTTCTGGAAAATCACTGCCTGATGCTGGATCTACCAAAGTTAAGTGTATTTGTTGTAAGCTTGTGGTAACTGTTTCTCCGGCTGTTGTTTGTGATGAATGTCATGACAAACTTGTTAATGCAGAAATTTTTTCCTTTAGTAATGTTCCATTACCTGTTGCTGTTCCATCAACATCTAATATTCAGGGTGTTCCTGTTAACATAAGAGATTTTGTTTCTAAATCTATTAAGAAGGCTATGTCTGTTATTCCTCCTTCCAATAATCGTAAAAGGTCTTTTAAGCTTCTCATGTTTCAGATGACTTTTTAAACGAACATCATCATTCTGATTCTGTTTCTGATACTGATTTTTCTGGTTCAGAGGATTCTGTTTCAGGGATTGATACTGATAAATCTTCTTTTCTTTCATGTAATTAGCAAGAGTCCATGAGCTAGTGACGTATGGGATATACATTCCTACCAGGAGGGGCAAAGTTTCCCAAACCTCAAAATGCCTATAAATACACCCCTCACCACACCCACAAATCAGTTTTTACAAACTTTGCCTCCTATGGAGGTGGTGAAGTAAGTTTGTGCTAGATTCTACGTTGATATGCGCTCCGCAGCAGGTTGGAGCCCGGTTTTCCTCTCAGCGTGCAGTGAATGTCAGAGGGATGTGAGGAGAGTATTGCCTATTTGAATTCAATGATCTCCTTCTACGGGGTCTATTTCATAGGTTCTCTGTTATCGGTCGTAGAGATTCATCTCTTACCTCCCTTTTCAGATCGACGATATACTCTTATTTATATACCATTACCTCTGCTGATTTTCGTTTCAGTACTGGTTTGGCTTTCTACAACATGTAGATGAGTGTCCTGGGGTAAGTAAATCTTATTTTCTGTGACACTCTAAGCTATGGTTGGGCACTTTTTTATAAAAGTTCTAAATATATGTATTCAAACATTTATTTGCCTTGACTCAGGATGTTCAACATTCCTTATTTCAGACAGTCAGTTTCATATTTGGGATAATGCATATGAATCAATCAATTTTTTTCTTACCTTAAAAATTTGACTTTTTCCCTGTGGGCTGTTAGGCTCGCGGGGGCTGAAAATGCTTCATTTTATTGCGTCATTCTTGGCGCTGACTTTTTTGGCGCAAATTTTTTTTTTCTGTTTCCGGCGTCATACGTGTCGCCGGAAGTTGCGTCATTTTTGACGTTCTTTTGCGCCAAAAGTGTCGGCGTTCCGGATGTGGCGTCATTTTTGGCGCCTAAATGCTTTTGGCGCCAAAAATGACGCCACATCCGGAATGCCGACACTTTTGGCGCAAAAGAACGTCAAAAATGACGCAACTTCCGGCGACACGTATGACGCCGGAAACAGAAAAAAAAAATTTGCGCCAAAAAAGTCAGCGCCAAGAATGACGCAATAAAATAATGTGGGCGTAATTTTTGGCGCTAAAAAAATATGGGCGTCGCTATTGTCTCCACATTATTTAAGTCTCATTTTTTTATTGCTTCTGGTTGCTAGAAGCTTGTTCACTGGCATTTTTTTCCCATTCCTGAAACTGTCATTTAAGGAATTTGATCAATTTTGCTTTATATGTTGTTTTTTTCTATTACATATTGCAAGATGTCCCACGTTGAAACTGAGTCAGAAGATACTTCTGGAAAATCGCTACCTGGGGCTGGAGTTACCAAAGCTAAGTGTATCTACTGTAAACTTATGGTATCTGTTCTTCCAGCTGTTGTTTGTACTGTTTTTGTCATGACAAACTGTTAATGCAGATAATATTTCCTTTAGTACTGTTACATTACCTGTTGCTGTTCTGTCAACATCTAATACTCAGAGTGTTCCTGATAACATAAGAGATTTTGTTTCTAAATCCATTAAGAAGGCTATGTCTGTTATTCCTCCTTCTAGTAAACGTAAAAAGTCTTTTAAAACTTCTCATTTTTCAGATGAATTTTTAAATGAACATCATCATTCTGATTCTGATAATGGTTCTTCTGGTTCAGAGGATTCTGTCTCAGAGGTTGATGCTGATAAATCTTCATATTTATTTAAAATGAAATTTATTCGTTCTTTATTTTAAAGAAGTCCTAATTGCATTAGAAATTGAGGATTCTGGTCCTTTTGATACTAAATCTAAACGTTTCGATAAGGTTTTTAAATCTCCTGTAGTTATTCCAGAAGTTTTTCCTGTCCCTAGTGCTATTTCTGAAGTAATTTCCAGGGAATGGAATAATTTGGGTAATTCATTTACTCCTTCTAAACGTTTTAAGCAATTTTATCCTGTGCCATCTGACAGATTAGAGTTTTGGGACAAAATCCCTAAAGTTGATGTTGCTGTCTCTACTCTTGTTAAACGTACTACTATTCCTACGGCAGATGGTACTTCCTTAAGGATCCTTTAGATAGGAAAATCGAATCCTTTCTAAGAAAAGCTTACTTGTGTTCAGGTAATCTTCTTAGACCTGCTATATCTTTAGCGGATGTTGCTGCAGCTTCATCTTTTGGTTAGAAGCTTTAGCGCAACAAGTAACAGATCATAATTCTCATAGCATTTTTATTCTTCAACATGCTAATAATTTTATTTGTAATGCCATCTTTGATATCATTAGAGTTGATGTCAGGTATATGTCTCTAGCTATTTTAGCTAGAAGAGCTTTATAGCTTAAGACTTGGAATGCTGTTATGTCTTCTAAGTCTACTCTGCTTTCCCTTTCTTTCCAGGGTAATAATCGTTTTCGTTCCTTTTGTCACAACAAGGAACAAAAACCTGATCCTTCATCCTCAGGAGCGGTATCAGTTTGGAAACCATCTCCAGTCTGGAATAAATCCAAGCCTTTTAGAAAATCGAAGCCAGCTCCTAAGTCCACATGAAGGTGCGGCCCTCATTCCAGCTCAGCTGGTAGGGGGCAGATTACGTTTTTTCTAAGAAATTTGGATCAATTCCGTTCACAATCTCTGGTTTCAGAACATTGTTTCAGAAGGGTACAGAATTGGCTTCAAGATAAGGCCTCCTGCAAAGAGATTTTTTCTTTCCCGTGTCCCAGTAAACCCAGCGAAGGCTCAAGCATTTCTGAAATGTGTTTCAGATCTAGAGTTGACTGGAGTAATTTTGCCAGTTCCAGTTCTGGAACAGGGACTGGGGTTTTATTCAAATCTCCATTGTACCAAAGAAGGAAAATTCCTTCAGACCAGTTCTGGATCTAAAAATATTGAATCGTTATGTAAGGATACCAACATTCAAAATGGTAACTGTAAGGACTATCCTGCCTTTTGTTCAACAAGGGCATTATATGTCTACTATAGATTTACAGGATGCATATCTGCATATTCCGATTCATCCAGATCACTATCAGTTTCTGAGATTCTCTTTCCTAGACAAGCATTACCAGTTTGTGGCTCTGCCGTTTGGCCTAGCTACAGCTCCAATAATTTTTTACGAAGGTTCTCGGTGCCCTTCTGTCTGTAATCAGAGAACAGGGTATTGTGGTATTCCTTATTTGGACGATATCTTGGTACTTGCTCAGTCTTCACATTTAGCAGAATCTCATTCGAATCGACTTGTGGTGTTTCTTCAACATCATGGTTGGAGGATCAATTTACTAAAAAGTTCATTGATTCCTCAGACTTAGGTAACCTTTTTAGGTTTTCAGATAGATTCAGTATCCATGACTCTATCTTTGATAGACATGAGACGTCTAAAGTTGATATCAGCTTGTCGAAACCTTCAGTCACAATCTTTCCCTTCGGTAGCCTTATGCATGGAAATTCTAGGTCTTTTGACTGCGGCATCGGACGCAATCCCCTTTGCTCGTTTTCACATGCGGCCTCTTCAGCTCTGTATGCTGAACCAGTGGTGCAGGGATTACACAAAGATATCTCAATTAATATCTTTAAAACCGATTGTACGACACTCTCTGACGTGGTGGACAGATCACCATCTCGTAAATCCGTATCTAGGGAGATATATTATAGAGTCTGGAAGACTTATATTTCTTGGTGTCTTTCTCATCATTTTTCCTGGCATTCTTTTAGAATTCCGAGAATTTTACAGTTTCTTCAGGATGGTTTGGATAAAGGTTTGTCTGCAAGTTCCTTGAAAAGACAAATCTCTGCTCTTTCTGTTCTTTTTCTCAGAAAGATTGTTAATCTTCCTGATATTCATTGTTTTGTACAAGCTTTGGTTCGTATAAAACCTGTCATTAAGTCAATTTCTCCTCCTTGGAGTTTGAATTTGGTTCTGGGGGCTCTTCAAACTCCTCCGTTTGAACCTATTTATTCTTTGGACATTCAATTACTTTCTTGAAAAGTTTTGTTCCTTTTGGCCATCTCTTCTGCCAGAAGAGTTTCTGAATTATCTGCTCTTTCTTGTGAGTCTCCTTTTCTGATTTTTCATCAGGATAAGGCGGTGTTGCGAACTTCTTTTAAATTTTTACCTAAGGTTGTGAATTCTAACAACATTAGTAGAGAAATTGTGGTTCCTTCATTATGTCCTAATCCTAAGAATTCTAAGGAGAAATCATTGCTTTCTTTGGATGTAGTTAGAGCTTTGAAATATTATGTTGAAGCTACTAAGAATTTCAGAAAGACTTCTAGTCTATTTGTTATCTTTTCCGGTTCTAGGAAAGGTCAGAAGGTTTCTGCCATTTCTTTGGCATCTTGGTTGAAATCTTTAATTCATCATGCTTATGTTGAGTCGGGTAGAACTCCGCCTCAAAGGATTACAGCTCATTCTACTAGGTCAGTTTCTACTTCCTGGGCGTTTAGGAATGAAGCTTCGGTTGTTCAGATTTGCAAAGCAGCAACTTGGTCTTCTTTGCATACTTTTACTAAATTCTACCATTTTGATGTGTTTTCTTCTTCTGAAGCAGTTTTTGGTAGAAAAGTACTTCAGGCAGCTGTTTCAGTTTGTTTCTTCTGCTTATAATTTCAGTTTTTTTCATTATAAGTTTTAAACTTTCTTTGGGTGTGGATTATTTTCAGCGGAATTGGCTGTCTTTATTTTATCCCTCCCTCTCTAGTGACTCTTGCGTGGAAGATCCACATCTTGGGTAGTCATTATCCCATACGTCACTAGCTCATGGACTCTTGCTAATTACATGAAAGAAAACATAATTTATGTAAGAACTTACCTGATAAATTCATTTCTTTCATATTAGCAAGAGTCCATGAGGCCCACCCTTTTTTGTGGTGGGTATGATTTTTTTGTATAAAGCACTTCTTGGCTATTCGTTAAACTGATTTGTGGGTGTGGTGAGGGGTGTATTTATAGGCATTTTGAGGTTTGGGAAACTTTGCCCCTCCTGGTAGGAATGTATATCCCATACGTCACTAGCTCATGGACTCTTGCTAATATGAAAGAAATGAATTTATCAGGTAAGTTCTTACATAAATTATGTTATTTATTTAAAATGGAATTTATTCGTTCTTTACTTAAAGAAGTCCTAATTGCATTAGAAATAGAGGATTCTGGTCCTCTTGTTACTAAATCTAAACGTTTGAATACGGTTTTTAAATCTCCTGCGGTTATTCCGGGGGTTTTTCCCGTCCCTGATGCTATTTCTGAAGTAATCTCCAGGGAATGGAATAATCTGGGTAATTCATTTACTCCTTCTAAACGGTTTAAACAATTATATCCTGTGCCATCTGACAGATTAGAGTTTTGGGACAAAATCCCTAAAGTTGATGGGGCTATCTCTACTCTTGCTAAACGTACTACTATTCCTTCGGCAGATAGTACTTCCTTTAAGGATCCTTTAGATAGGAAAATTGAATCCTTTCTAAGAAAAGCTTACTTATGTTCAGGTAATCTTCTTAGACCTGCTATATCTTTGGCAGATGTTGATGCAGCTTCAACTTTCTGGTTAGAAGCCTTAGCACAACAAGTAACAGATCATAATACTCATAGCATTGTTAATCTTCTTCAACATGCTAATAATTTTATTTGTGATGCCATCTTTGATATCATTAGGGTTGATGTCAGGTATATGTCTTTAGCTATTTTAGCTAGAAGAGCTTTATGGCTTAAAACTTGGAATGCTGATATGTCTTCAAAGTCAACTTTGCTTTTCCTTTCTTTCCAAGGTAATAAATTGTTTGGTTCTCAGTTGGATTCTATTATTTCAACTGTTACTGGGGGGAAAGGAACTTTTTTACCACAGGATAAAAAATCTAAAGGTAAATTTAGGTCTGCTAATCGTTTTCGTTCCTTTCGTCACAATAAGGAACAAAAGCCTGATCCTTCCCCTACAGGAACGGTTTCAGTTTGGAAACCATCTCCAGTCTGGAATAAATCCAAGCCCTTTAGAAAGCCAAAGCCATCTCCCAAGTCCACATGAAGGTGCGGCCCTCATTCCAGCACAGCTGGTAGGGGGCAGATTACGTTGTTTCAAGGAAATTTGGATCAATTCGATTCACAATCTTTGGATTCAGAACATTGTTTCACAAGGATACAGAATAGGCTTCAAGATAAGGCCTCCTGCAAAAACATTTTTTCTTTCCCGTGTCCCAATAAATCCAGTGAAGGCTCAAGCATTTCTGAAATGTGTTTCAGATCTAGAGTTGGCTGGAGTAATTGTGCCAGTTCCAGTTCTGGAACAGGGGCTGGGGTTTTACTCAAATCTCTTCATTGTACCAAAGAAGGAGAATTCCTTCAGACCAGTTCTGGATTTAAAAATATTGAATCGTTATGTAAGGATACCAACATTCAAAATGGTAACTATAAGGACTATTCTGCCTTTTGTTCAGCAAGGGCATTATATGTCCACAATAGATTTACAAGATGCATATCTGCATATTCCGATTCATCCAGATCACTATCAGTTTCTGAGATTCTCTTTCCTAGACAAGCATTACCAGTTTGTTGCTCTGCCGTTTGGCCTAGCAGCAGCTCCAAGGAACAAAGGTTCTCGGTGCCCTTCTATCTGTAATCAGAGAACAGGGTATTGTGGTATTTCCTTATTTGGACGATATCTTGGTACTTGCTCAGTCTTCACTTTTAGCAGAATCTCATACGAATCAACTTGTATCGTTTCTTCAAGAACATGGTTGGAGGATCAATTTACCAAAGAGTTCGTTGACTCCTCAGACAAGGGTAACATTTTTAGGTTTCCAGATAGATTCAGTGTCCATGACTCTGTCGCTAACGGACAAAAGACGTCTGAAATTGGTTTCAGCTTGTCGAAACCTTCAGTCTCAATCATTCCCTTTGGTAGCCTTATGCATGGAAATTCTAGGTCTTATGACTGCTGCATCGGACGCGATCCCCTTTGCTCGTTTTCACATGCGACCTCTTCAGCTCTGTATGCTGAACCAGTTGTGCAGGGATTATACAAAGATATCGCAATTAATATCTTTAAAACCGATTGTACGACACTCTCTGACGTGGTGGACAGACCACCATCGTTTAGTTCAGGGGGCTTCTTTTGTTCTTCCGACCTGGCCTGTGATCTCAACAGCTGCAAGTCTGACAGGTTGGGGATCTGTATGGGGGTCTCTGACAGCTCAAGGGGTTTGGGAATCTCAGGAGGCGAGAGTACCAATCAACATTTTGGAACTCCGTGCAATTTTCAGAGCTCTTCAGTCATGGCCTCTTCTAAAGAGAGAGTCATTCATTTGTTTTCAGACGGACAATGTCACAACCGTGGCATATGTCAATCATCAAGGAGGGACTCACAGTCCTCTGGCTATGAAAGAAGTATCTCGAATACTTGTTTGGGCGGAATCCAGCTCCTGTCTAATTTCTGTGGTTCATATCCCAGGTATAGACAATTGGGAAGCGGATTATCTCAGTCGCCAGACATTACATCCGGGCGAGTTGCCTCTTCATCCAGAAGTATTTCTTCAGATTGTTCAAATGTGGGGACTTCCAGAAATAGATCTGATGGCTTCTCATCTAAACAAGAAACTTCCCAGGTATCTGTCCAGATCCAGGGATCCTCAGGCGGAAGCAGTGGATGCATTGTCACTTCCTTGGAAGTATCATCCTGCCTATATCTTTCCGCCTCTAGTTCTTCTTCCAAGAGTGATTTCCAAGATTCTAAAGGAGCGTTCATCTGTTCTGCTGGTGGCCCCACCATGGCCTCACAGGTTTTGGTATGCGGATCTTGTCCAGATGGCTACTTGCCACCCGTGGACTCTTCCGTTAAGACCAGACCTTCTATCGCAAGGTCTTTTTTTCCATCAGGATCTCAAATCCTTAAATTTGAAGGTATGGAGATTGAACGCTTGATTCTCAGTCATAGAGGTTTCTCTGACTCAGTAATTAATACTATGTTACAGGCTCGTAAATCTGTATCTAGGAAGATATATTATCGAGTCTGGAAGACTTACATTTCTTGGTGTTCTTCTCATCATTTTTCCTGGCATTCTTTTTGGAATTCCTAGAATTTTACAGTTTCTTCAGGATGGTTTGGATAAAGGTTTGTCTGCAAGTTCCTTGAAAGGACAAATCTCTGCTCTTTCTGTTTTTTTTCACAGAACGATTGCTATTCTTCCTGATATTCATTGTTTTGTACAGGCTTTGGTTCGTATAAAACCTGTCATTAAGTCAATCTCTCCTCCTTGGAGTTTGAATTTGGTTCTGGGGGCTCTTCAAGCTCCTCCGTTTGAACCCATGCATTCGCTGGATATTAAATTACTTTCTTGGAAAGTTTTGTTTCTTTTGGCCATCTCTTCTGCTAGAAGAGTTTCTGAATTATCTGCTCTTTCTTGTGAGTCTCCTTTTCTGATTTTTCATCAGGATAAGGCGGTTTTGCGAACTTCATTTAAATTTTTACCTAAGGTTGTGAATTCTAACAACATTAGTAGAGAAATTGTAGTTCCTTCATTGTGTCCTAATCCTAAGGATTCTAAGGAAAGATCGTTGCATTCTTTGGATGTGGTTAAAGCTTTGAAATATTATGTTGAAGCTACTAAAGATTTCCGAAAGACTTCTAGTCTATTTGTTATCTTTTCTGGTTCTAGGAAAGGTCAGAAGGCTTCTGCCATTTCTTTGGCATCGTGGTTAAAGTCTTTGATTCATCATGCTTATGTTGAGTCGGGTAGAACTCCGCCTCAAAGGATTACAGCTCATTCAACTAGGTCAGTCTCTACTTCCTGGGCATTTAGGAATGAAGCTTCGGTTGATCAGATTTGCAAAGCAGCAACTTGGTCTTCTTTGCATACTTTTACTAAATTCTATCATTTTGATGTGTTTTCTTCCTCAGAAGCAGACTTTGGTAGAAAAGTGCTTCAGGCAGCTGTTTCAGTTTGATTCTTCTGCTTATATTTTCATTATAAGATTTAAACTTTGTTTTGGGTGTGGATTATTTTTCAGCGGAATTGGCTGTCTTTATTTTATCCCTCCCTCTCTAGTGACTCTTGTGTGGAAAGATCCACATCTTGGGTATTCATTATCCCATACGTCACTAGCTCATGGACTCTTGCTAATTACATGAAAGAAAACATCATTTATGTAAGAACTTACCTGATAAATTAATTTCTTTCATATTAGCAAGAGTCCATGAGGCCCGCCCTTTTTGTGGTGGTTATGATTTTTTTTTGTATAAAGCACAATTATTCCAATTCCTTATTTTTTATGCTTTCAGACTTTTTTCTTATCACCCCACTTCTTGGCTATTCGTTAAACTGATTTGTGGGTGTGGTGAGGGGTGTATTTATAGGCATTTTAAGGTTTGGGAAACTTTGCCCATCCTGGTAGGAATGTATATCCCATACGTCACTAGCTCATGGACTCTTGCTAATATGAAAGAAATGAATTTATCAGGTAAGGTCTTACATAAATTATGTTTTTTCTATTCAGGCGCGTAGGGCGCTATGGCTTAAATCCTGGTCAGCTGACGTTACTTCAAAGTCTAAGCTTCTCAACATTTCCTTCAATGGGCATACCCTATTCGGGCCTGGACTGAAGGAGATCATTTCTGATATTACTGGAGGAAAAAGGTCACGCCCTTCCTCAGGATAGATCCAACAAATTAAGGACCAAACAGACTAATTTTCGTTCCTTTCGAAACTTCAAGAGTGGCGCAGCTTCAACTTCCTCTAATACAAAACAAGAGGGAAATTTTGCCCAGTCCAAGCCAGTCTGGAGACCTAACCAGGCTTGGAACAAGGGAAAGCAGGCCAAAAAAACCTGCTGCTGCCTCTAAGACAGCATGATGGATCAGCCCCCGATCCGGAAACTGATCTAGTAGGGGGCAGACTTTCTCTCTTCGCCCAGGCTTGGGCAAGAGATGTCCAGGATCCCTGGGCGTTGGAAATTGTGTCCCAGGGATATCTTCCTTCTGGACTTCAAAGCTTCTTCCCCAAAAGGGAGATTTCATCTCTCACTATTATCTGCAAACCAGATAAAGAGAGAGGCATTCTTACATTGTGTTCAAGACCTCCTAGTAATGGGAGTGATCCACCCAGTTCCGAAGGAGAAACAGGGGCAAGGCTTCTATTCAAATCTGTTTGTAGTTCCCAAGAAAGAGGGAACCTTCAGACCAATCTTAGATCTCAAGATCTTAAACAAATTTCTCAGGGTCCCATCCTTCAAGATGGAGACTATTCGAACCATCCTACCTATGATCCAGGAGGGTCAATATATGACTACCGAGGACTTAAAGGATGCTTATCTTCACATTCCGATACACAGAGATCATCATCGGTTTCTCAGGTTTGCCTTCCTAGACAGGCATTACCAGTTTGTGGCTCTTCCCTTTGGGTTAGCTACGGCACCAAGAATCTTTACAAAGGTTCTAGGGTCACTCCTAGCGGTCCTAAGGCCGCGGGGTATAGCAGTAGCCCCTTACCTAGACGACATTCTGATACAGGCGTCAAATTTTCAATCGCCAGGTCCCATACGGACATTATTCTTGCATTCCTGAGGTCTCATGGGTGGAAGGTGAACGAAGAAAATAGTTCTCTATCCCCTCTCACAAGAGTTTCCTTCCTAGGAACTCTGATAGATTCTGTAGAAATGAAGATTTACCTGACAGAGGCCAGGTTGTCAAAACTTCTAAATTCCTGCCGTGTTCTTTATTCTACTTCTCGCCCTTCAGTGGCTCAGTGTATTGAAGTAATCGGCTTAATGGTAGAGGCAATGGACATAGTGCCGTTTGCCTGCCTACATCTCAGACCGCTGCAACTTTGCATGCTCAGTCAGTGGAATGGGGATTACACAGATTTCTCCCCTCTACTAAATCTGGATCAATAGACCAGGGATTCTCTTCTCTGGTGGCTATCTCGGGTCCATCTGTCCAAGGGTATGACCTTCCGCAGGCCAGATTGGACAATAGTAACAACAGATGCCAGCCTTCTGGGTTGGGATGCAGTCTGGAACTCCCTGAAGGCTCAGGGCTCGTGGACTCAGGAGGAGGCACTCCTTCCGATAAACATTCTGGAACTAAGATCGATATTCAATGCTCTTCAGGCTTGGCCTCAGCTTGCTGCGGTCAGGTTCATCAGATTTCAGTCGGACAATATCACGACTGTAGCCTACATCAACCATCAAGGGGGAACAAGGAGTTCCCTAGCAATGTTGGAGGTTTCAAAAATAATTTTATGGGCAGAGGTTCACTCTTGCCATCTATCACCTATCCATATCCCAGGAGTAGAGAACTGGGAGGCGGACTTTTTATCCGGGGGAGTGGGAACTCCATCCGGAGGTATTTGCACAGTTGATTCAACTTTGGGGCAAACCAGAACTGGATCTCATGGCGTCTCGTCAGAACGCCAAGTTAACCTAGCTTATGTGTTTCCACCGTTTCCTCTGCTCCCTCGTCTGATTGTCAAGATCAAGCAGGAGAGAGCTTCAGTGATTTTGATAGCACCTGCGTCGCCACGCAGGACTTGGTATGCAGATCTGGTGAACATGTCATCCCTTCCACCATGGACTCTGCAGCTGAGGCAGGACCTTCTACTTCAGGGTCCTTTCAACCATCCAAATCTAATTTCTCTGTGTCTGACTGCTTGGAGATTGAACGCTTGATTTTATCAAAGCGTGGTTTCTCTGAGTCGGTCATTGATACCTTAATTCAGGCTCGAAAGCCGGTCACCAGGAAAATCTATCATAAGATATGGTGTAGATATCTTCATTGGTGTGAATCCAAAGGTTACTCATGGAGTAAGGTCAGGATTCCTAGGATATTATCTTTTCTCCAAGAAGGATTGGAGAAGGGATTGTCAGCTAGTTCCTTAAAGGGACAGATTTCTGCTCTGTCTATTCTTTTGCACAAGCGTCTGGCTGATACTCCAGATGTTTAGGCGTTTTGTCCGGCTTTAGTTAGAATCAAGCCTGTGTTTAAACCTGTTGCTCCGCCATGGAGTTTAAATTTAGTTCTTAAGGTTCTGCAAGGGGTTCCGTTTGAACCTTTGCATTCCATAGATATTAAACTTTTATCTTGGAAAGTTCTGTTTTTAGTAGCTATCTCCTCGGCTCGAAGAGTTTCAGAGTTATCTGCTTTACAATGTGATTCCCCTTATCTCATTTTCCATAAGGTAGTGTTACATACCAAACCTGGTTTTCTTCCTAAGGTGGTATCTAATAAAAATATCAATCAGGAGATTGTTGTTACTTCAGTATGTCCTAATCCTTCTTCAAAGAAGGAACGTCTATTACACAATCTTGATGTGGTTCGTGCTTTAAAATTTTATTTACAAGCTACGAAGGATTTTCGTCAAACATCTGCTTTGTTTGTGGTCTACTCTGGACAGAGGAGAGGCCAAAAGGCTTCGGCAACTTCTCTTTCTTTTTGGCTAAGAAGTATAATCCGCTTAGCTTATGAGACTGCTGGCCAGCAGCCTCCTGAAAGAATTACAGCTCATTGCACTAGAGCGGTAGCTTCCACATGGGCTTTTAAGAATGAGGCTTCTGTTGAACAGATTTGTAAGGCGGCGACTTGGTCTTCGCTTCATACTTTTTCTAAATTCTACAAATTTGATACTTTTTCTTCTTCGGAGGCTATTTTTGGGAGACAGGTCTTACAGGCAGTGGTGCCTTCCGTTTAAGCGCCTGCCTTGTCCCTCCCTTCATCCGTGTCCTATAGCTTTGGTATTGGTATCCCACAAGTAATGGATGAATCCGTGGACTGGATACACCTTACAAGAGAAAACAAAATTTATGCTTACCTGATAAATTTATTTCTCTTGTGGTGTATCCAGTCCACGGCCCGCCCTGTCATTTTAAGGCAGGTGTTTTTTATTTTTAAACTACAGTCACCACTGCACCCTATAGTTTCTCCTTTTCTCTTGCTTGTCTTCAGTCGAATGACTGGGAGTGGCAGTTAGGGGAGGAGCTATATAGACAGCTCAGCTGTGGGTGTCCTCTTGCAGCTTCCTGTTGGGAAGGAGAATACCCCACAAGTAATGGATGAATCCGTGGACTGGATACACCACAAGAGAAATAAATTTATCAGGTAAGCATACATTTTGTTTTCCTCCACTGAGGAAGAGACATTTTTAATACATCCCTTTGCCTTAAAAGCGATACTTGATTGTAATCCCCGACAGTTGCCTTCAAACGTTTTCTCCCTTATATCATTTAAGAACATAGTATTAGCCTGGCATAAATTCTGTAGAAGTTTAGGGATTGACTTTACATATTCGGATTTTCTTCCTATTAGGGGTAATCCTCAATTTATCCCAGGTATTAATCAAAAAGTATTCAAATCTTGGGCTGAAAAAGGGCTAAGTTTAGTGAAGCAGCTATTTGATGGAAACTATCAGGTGTCCTCAGCGGAATCTCTTTTCTTTTTATATGATCTACCTAGGTCAAATTTGTTTGCTTATTTCCAGATACGACATTTTATATTTGCACAGAAATGGCAGTTTCCTTTAACAGTTGCGTGGTCTGATTTTAGAGTCTTGTTACAAAAATTCTCCTCCGGTGACACGTCAATTTCAATGATGTATGATATTATGTTGTCAAAGCAAAGCCAAGGTTATTTGGATAAGATTTGTAATTTTTGGATCCCATTTATTCCTGATATAGATCATGACAGGATCAAACAAAGCTTCACTACCTTAAGCAAGTGTAAAGTCTCTATGAGCTGGAAAGAATCGCACATGAAGCTTATTAATAATTTTTATTTATACCCACTTAAAATTGCTACATTTTAATAATACCAAAGCAGATTTGTTCCATATGTTCTGGTTCTGTCACAAAATCAACCAACTTTGGTTGAAAACTATATACTGGGTTAATTATTACTTTAAATTGTCTGTCTCTTTGACACTACAAGATATTTTTTTGTTGATAGCGACGTCAAACACCAGAGACAGTCAATGGATACGTATCCTAAATACCATCATTTTGTCTGTTAGACACCTCATATTAAAATACTGGAAAGCTAGAAGAGTGCCTGGGTTTTCACTGATTATTAAAGCAATACAAGAACAAATTGTTTTTGAATCTTACCATCTTCAGGATGCTTCAGAAAAGTGAATTAAAAACTTTCTCTTGGGATGGTGTCCCATCATTAAGACGTATTCTCTCCCCCTTCAAAAACATATTATTTTACCGTTTCTGTCCTCCACTAGTTTTGCAGAACTAGTGAAATTAGATATGTTTCCTGCTACCTGGATAGCCAATACTAGAGAAATATAATCAAGAATAAATTCCGGTGTTTTTTTTCTTTCTTTTCTTTCTTTTCTTTCTTTCTTTTCTTTCTTTTCTTTCTTTTCTTTTTCTTTCTTTTCTTTTCTTTTCTTTCTTTTCTTTCAGCTTTTGTGCTGCTGTGTGTGAAATGTAAAAACACTGAGAAGATGATGTTATATCCTTATTAAGTTTTGTCCCAACTATGCAAGAATAACTTCTATTTTGGTTTGGTTAAAATGTTTATGGCCATGTTGGGCATTGATTCTGTATATCGAACAGTTGTCGGTGACAAATATATATTAAAAAAAAAAAAATGTAATGTTTGAAATCGAATGTGACATTCGAATTTGAATGTGACATTCGAAAACTGTAAATAACATTCGATAATAGAATTTTTAAGAATATTCGTTCTTATCAACATTCTATTATGTAAATCGAATTTCTACAATAACATTCGTTCTAACATTCGAATATAAACACATTTGCCTATCCCTAACTAGCATCCTGATTGGCTGCCTAAAGACCCTTTACATGCCATGCTGCATCTCTTTCAAGTTCTTCAGCATTTAAATATCATGTTCCTTTAAATCACGTTTTCAAAAATGGCTATTTTAACTATGAACCCTCAATGATTAAAGCACATTTTAAAGCACTGCCTTTAATGAAAAAATTATGTATTTAATTATGAGTGTCATTCTTTAATTACAATATTTGTCATCAATACATGCAGCCCTATACAGCAGATATAAGAACCATAATAATTTCACAAAATAAATTGTTTTCCTTCTCTATTGTAGTGCCATATATTAAGGTTGTGTGCATTCTTGGATAATTATTTCTGGGTGTGGCCTCCTCCTCCACCCATAAACACTCCTCCCCTTCTTTCCAGCGTCATTTCTGTTTCTACCTATTTAGATCTCTTGGAGTGTAGATTTCTTGGTATTTGCTCATCCTACAGAGTTTTATTTTACAAAAAAAGACTGAGACTCCTCTCATTACAGCATCATTCACTACTGGTTCAATGATTTGTGCTTTGGTTGTTTACAAATGTGGCTATGGCTAAAAGGAAGTAACACTGTGCATGTGCAGTAATACTGTACTAGAGCATTACCATATTTTATGGCTCTATGTCAGAGAATCTAAGAAGCAGACATATTTTTCTGTACAGATTTTACGTAACAGATCATTGATATACTTGACTGTCCAGTTCAATTATGGACACATGCAGAGATTCACAGCCCATGCAGGTATAACAGATCTGCTCTAAGCAAAATGTATCTGAATTACACACAACTTATTATACACAATCACCACTTCCTTAAAGGGACACTAAACCCACATTTTGATTCAAAAAGAGTATGCAATTTTAAACAACTTTCTAATTTACTCCTTGGTTCTCTTGGTTCTCTTGCTATCTTTATTTAAAAAGCAGGAATGGTTCTCTTTTTCTTGGTTCTCTTGCTATCTTTATTTAAAAAGCAGGAATGGTTCTCTTTTTCTTGGTTCTCTTGCTATCTTTATTTAAAAAGCAGGAATGTAAAGCTTAAGAGCCGGACCATTATTGGTTGAGAACCTGTTATGCTTGCTTATTGTTTTTTTAAATGAAGCCACTAATAAGCAAGCGCTATCCAGGGTGCTGAACCTAAAATGGGCTGACTCTTAAACTTTAAATTCCTGCTTTTAAATAAAGATAGCAAGAGAATGAAGAAAAATTGATAGTAGGAGTAAAATAGAAAGTTGCTTAAAATTGCATGCTCTATCTGAATCATTAAAGAAAAAACATTTGGGTTTAGTATCCCTTGTTGTGCTGGTTTGTGTGCTCTTTTGTAGGTTTAAAAAAAAAAAAAAAAAAAAAAAGACAGTGATTACTTAAATGAATTAGAAGTCCTTTGTCAACTCCAACACTTTTTACTGTTTATATTTTTGTTCTATATTTCTCTAGGTAAATGATTTTACTTGGACGCATATGACTCAGGAAGGGGAAGAGGAGGATCTCTCAGAAATGACCTTTCATGAAGAATCATTTGCAGATAGGAAGTAAAAAGATTGGCGAAATCATGACAGATCTGTTTATCTGTAGAATTTTTTTTTTTTTATTGTAAATTGTTGCTTGATTTTAAAGATTTAATTAAATTTATATTTGTTACTTGGATAGGTGATATTGCTTTTACCTTTCTTGCTATAATCTCTGTATTTTTTTTGTCAAAGCAGTTTCTTTGTTCTCTACCTAAGAAATGTTTTTTTCGTTATCATATTGGAATTTTTCTTTCCTGCAAAGCATTTGCATGACATTCTCTGGAATAATGGCCTTGTTACATATTTTGGTTAGATGTAATTTCTTAGCAATTTCTGTAGCCAACAGCTACATTTATAAGTATAACATAAAAACTTAGTCTGGCTACTTCAAAAACCCCTTTTAAACATCACCACTAATACTCTTGACATATATATATATATATATATATATATATATATATATATATATATATATATATATAATATATTTCTCCAACATTGGTGTGTCCGGTCCACGGCGTCATCCATTACTTGTGGGAATATTCTCTTCCCCAACAGGAAATGGCAAAGAGCACAGCAAAAGCTGTCCATATAGCCCCTCCTCAGGCTCCGCCCCCCAGTCATTCTCTTTGCCGCTCTGAACAAGTAGCATCTCCACGGAGATGGTGAAGAGTATGTGGTGTTTAGTTGTAGTTTTTTATTCTTCTATCAAGAGTTTGTTATTTTAAAATAGTGCCGGTTTGTACTATTTACTCTAAAACAGAAAGGGATGAAGAGTTCTGTTTAAAAGAGGAGTATGATTTTAGCAGCAGTAACTAAAATCAATTGCTGTTCCCACACAGGACTGTTGAGCCCAGAGAACTTCAGTTGGGGGGAACAGTTTGCAGACTTCTCTGCTCAAGGTATGACTAGTCCATTTTCTAACAAGACTGTGTAATGCTAGAAGACTGTCATTTTCCCTCTTGGGGATCGGTAAGCCATTTTCTTAGACTCTTAACAGAATGAAGGCTTATTATGGGCTATACACTGGTTGACACTCTTGTGAGCTAAATCGATTGCTTTATTTAAGTTTTTTATGAAGTTTGAAGTGATTTCTAAACTTTTAGTGTTGGGGAACGTTTTTAGGCGCCAGGCAGTCGTTTAGACACCTTCCCAGTCAGGAAGGGCCTTTCACTATAGTAGGCAGAGCCTCATTTTCGCGCCATAATTGCGCAGTTTCTTTTGGATGCAGTGCATGCAGCTGCAAGTGAGAGGGTCTGGTGATCATTGAAAACGTTCCTGGAAAGCTTAATTTGGTATCGTATAACCCCCAAGGACAGGTGAAGTTGCAGCAAACGCTGTGGCTGGGACTGTAGTGGGGTTAAAATTGCTAATTGATTAAACGGCTCCGGTTTCCTCATTTAAGGGGTTAAAAGCTTGAAAATTGGGGTGCAATACTTTTAAAGCATTGGTGAAAATTTGGTAAAGATTGGATATTTCCTTCATAGTTTTTCACACATTCAGAAATAAAGTGTGCTCTGTTTAACATTTAAAGAGACAGTAACGGTTTTGTTTAAAAACGTTTTTTTTTGCATTATTAGCCTGTTTAAGCCTGTCTAACATGTCTGTACCTTCAGATAGAACATGTTCTGTATGTATGGAGGCCAAGGTGGTCCCCCCTTCAAATGTATGTGATAATTGTGCCATGGCGTCCAGACAAAGTAAGGTCAGTACTGTCACATTTAATAAGGTTGCCCAAGATGATTCCTCAAATGAAGGTAGTGGGGATAGTTCTTCATCCTCTCCTTCTATGTCAATACCAGTTATGCCCGCGCAGGCGACCCCTAGTACATCTAGCGCGCCAATGCTTGTTACTATGCAACAATTAACGGCAGTAATGGATAATTCCATAGCTAATATTTTATCCAAAATGCCAGCATTTCAAAGAAAGCGTGATTGCTCAGTTTTAAATACAGTGGAGCAAGAAGACGCTGACGATAATTTATCTGTCATACCCTCACACCAGTCAGAAGTGGCAGTGAGGGAGGGTTTGTCGGAGGGAGAACTTTCTGATTCAGGAAGAATTTCTCAACAGGCAGAACCTGATGTTGAGACGTTTAAATTTAAGTTAGAGCATCTCCGCGCATTACTTAAGGAGGTACTAACTACACTGGATGATTGTGACTCTTTGGTCATTCCAGAAAAATTGTGCAAGATGGACAAATTCCTAGAGGTCCCGGTGCACCCTGATGCCTTTCCGATATCTAAAAGGGTGGCGGACATAGTGAATAAGGAGTGGGAGAAACCAGGCATACCTTTTGTCCCACCTCCTATATTTAAGAAATTGTTCCCCATGGTCGACCCAAGGAAGGACACATGGCAAACAGTCCCTAAGGTTGAGGGGGCAGTTTCTACGCTAGCCAAACGCATGACTATTCCCATTGAGGACAATTGTGCTTTCAAAGCTCCTATGGATAAAAAATTGGAGGGTTTGCTTAAAAAGATTTTTGTTCAGCAAGGTTACCTCCTCCAACCAATTTCGTGCATTATTCCTGTCACTACGGCGGCTTGTTTCTGGTTCGATGAACTAGAAAAGTCGCTCAATAAGGAGACTCCATATGAGGAAGTCATGGACAGAATTCACGCACTTAAGTTAGCTAATTCCTTTATTTTAGATGCCGCTTTGCAATTAGCGAGATTAGCGGCGAAAAATTCAGGGTTTGCAATTGTGGCGCGCAGAGCGCTCTGGCTAAAGTCTTGGTCGGCGGATGTATCTTCCAAGACAAAATTGCTTAATATCCCTTTCGAAGGTTAGACCCTTTTTGGGCCAGAATTGAAAAAAATTATTTCAGACATCACTGGGCGGAAGGGCCATGCCCTCCCACAGGATAGGCCTTTCAAGGCTAAGAATAAGTCCAATTTTCGTTCCTTTCGTAATTTCAGGAACGGACCAGCTTCTAACTCTGCAGCCTCTAGACAAGAGGGTAACGCTTTCCAGGCTAAACCAGCTTGGAAACCAATGCAAGGCTGGAACAAGGGTAAACAGGCCAAGAGCCTGCTGCTGCTACCAAGACAGCATGAAGGGGTAGCCCCCGATCCGGGACCGGATCTAGTAGGGGGCAGACTCTCTCTCTTTGCTCAGGCTTGGGCAAGAGATGTTCCGGATCCCGGGGCACTAGAAATAGTCTCTCAGGGTTATCTTCTAGAATTCAAGGAACTTCCTCCAAGGGGAAGGTTCCACATGTCTCACTTATCTTCAGACCAAATAAAGAGACAGGCATTCTTACATTGTGTAGAAGACCTGTTAAAGATGGGAGTGATACACCCAGTTCCAACAGTGGAACAAGGTCAGGGGTTTTACTCAAACCTGTTTGTAGTTCCCAAAAAAGAGGGAACTTTCAGACCAATTCTGGATTTAAAAATTCTAAACAAATTTCTCAGAGTTCCATCGTTCAAAATGGAAACCATTCGAACAATTTTACCTACAATCCAGGAGGGTCAATATATGACTACCGTGGATTTAAATGATGCGTACCTACATATTCCTATCCACAAAGATCATCATCAGTTCCTAAGGTTCGCCTTTCTGGACAAACCTTACCAGTTTGTGGCTCTTCCGTTCGGTTTAGCCACTGCTCCCAGAATTTTCACAAAGGTGCTAGGGTCCCTTCTGGCGGTTCTAAGACCGAGGGGCATTGCAGTGGCACCTTATCTAGACGACATTCTAATTCAAGCGTCGTCTCTTTCCAAGGCAAATGCTCATACAGACATTGTTCTAGCCTTTCTCAGATCTCACAGGTGGAAGGTGAACGTAGAAAAGAGTTCCCTGTCTCCGTCAACAAGAGTTCCCTTTTTGGGAACAATAATAGATTCTTTAGAAATGAAGATCTTCCTGACAGAAGTCAGAAAGTCAAAGCTTCTAAACGCTTGTCAAGTTCTTCACTCTATTCTGCAGCCTTCCATAGCTCAGTGCATGGAAGTAGTAGGATTGATGGTTGCAGCAATGGACATAGTTCCTTTTGCTCGAATTCATCTAAGACCATTACAACTGTGCATGCTCAATCAGTGGAATGGGGACTATGCAGACTTGTCTCCCCAGATTCAAGTAGACCAGGTAACCAGAGACTCACTCCGTTGGTGGTTGACTCAGGATCACCTGTCTCAGGGAATGAGTTTCCGCAGACCAGAGTGGGTCATTGTCACGACCAACGCCAGTCTATTAGGCTGGGGCGTGGTCTGGGATTCCCTGAAAGCTCAGGGTCTATGGTCTCGGGAAGAGTCTCTTCTCCCGATAAACATCCTGGAACTAAGAGCGATATTCAATGCGCTCCGGGCTTGGCCTCAACTAGCGAAGGCCGGATTCATAAGATTCCAGTCAGACTACATGACTGTAGCTTACATCAACCATCAGGGAGGAACAAAGAGTTCCTTGGCGATGAGAGAGGTATCCAAGATCATCAAATGGGCGGAGGATCACTCCTGCCATCTATCTGCAATTCACATCCCAGGAGTAGACAACTGGGAGGCGGATTATTTGAGTCGTCGGACTTTCCATCCGGGGGAGTGGGAACTCCACCTGGAGGTCTTTGCCCAGTTAACTCACTTATGGGGCATTCCAGATATGGATCTGATGGCGTCTCGTCAGAACTTCAAGGTTCCTTGCTACGGGTACAGATCCAGGGATCCCAAGGCGACTCTAGTGGATGCATTAGTGGCGCCTTGGTCGTTCAACCTAGCTTATGTGTTTCCACCGTTTCCTCTCCTTCCCAGGCTCGTAGCCAGGATCAAACAGGAGAAGGCCTTGTGATTCTGATAGCTTCTGCGTGGCCACGCAGGACTTGGTATGCAGACCTGGTGAATATGTCATCGGCTCCACCTTGGAAGCTACCTTTGAGACAGGATCTTCTAGTACAAGGTCCATTCGAACATCCAAATCTAGTTTCTCTGCAGCTGACTGCTTGGAAATTGAACGCTTGATTTTATCCAAGCGTGGGTTTTCAAATTCAGTGATAGATACTCTGGTCCAAGCCAGAAAACCTGTGACTAGAAAGATTTACCATAAAATATTGAAAAAATATATCTGTTGTTGTGAATCCATGGGATTCTCCTGGAGTAAGATTAAAATTCCTAAGATTCTCTCCTTTCTCCAAGAGGGTTTGGATAAAGGGTTGTCAGCGAGTTCCCTAAAAGGACAGATTTCTGCTTTATCTGTTTTGTTACACAAACGACTGGCAGCTGTGCCAGATGTACAAGCTTTTGTACAGGCTTTGGTCAGAATCAAGCCTGTTTACAGACCCATGACTCCTCCTTGGAGTCTAAATTTAGTTCTTTCAGTTCTTCAAGGGGTTCCGTTTGAACCTTTACATTCCATAGATATCAAGCTACTATCTTGGAAAGTTCTGTTTTTGGTTGCTATTTCTTCTGCTAGAAGAGTTTCCGAATTATCTGCTTTGCCGTGTGATCCACCCTATCTGGTGTTCCATTCAGATAAGGTTGTTTTGCGTACTAAACCTGGTTTTCTTCCAAAAGTAGTTTCCAACAAGAATATTAACCAGGAAATAGTTGTTCCTTCTCTGTGTCCAAATCCAGTTTCAAAGAAGGAACGTTTGTTACACAATTTAGATGTGGTCCGTTTTAAAGTTCTATTTAGACGCAACAAAGGATTTCAGACAAACTTTATCTTTGTTTGTCGTTTACTCTGGTAAAAGGAGAGGACAAAAAGCTACTGCTACCTCTCTTTCTTTCTGGCTGAAAAGCATCATCCGATTGGCTTATGAGACTGCCGGACGGCAGCCTCCTGAACGAATCACAGCTCACTCTACTAGGGCTGTGGCTTCCACATGGGCCTTCAAGAACGAGGCTTCTGTTGATCAGATATGTAAGGCAGCGACTTGGTCTTCTCTGCACACTTTTGCCAAATTCTACAAATTTGATACTTATGCTTCTTCGGAGGCTATTTTTGGGAGAAAGGTTTTGCAAGCCGTGGTGCCTTCCGTTTAGGTAACCTGATTTGCTCCCTCCCTTCATCCGTGTCCTAAAGCTTTGGTATTGGTTCCCACAAGTAATGGATGACGCCGTGGACCGGACACACCAATGTTGGAGAAAACAGAATTTATGCTTACCTGATAAATTACTTTCTCCAACGGTGTGTCCGGTCCACGGCCCGCCCTGGTTTTTTAATCAGGTTTGAAAAAATGTCTTTCTCTATACACTACAGTCACCACGGCACCCTATAGTTTCTCCTTTTTTTCTCCTAACCGTCGGTCGAATGACTGGGGGGCGGAGCCTGAGGAGGGGCTATATGGACAGCTTTTGCTGTGCTCTTTGCCATTTCCTGTTGGGGAAGAGAATATTCCCACAAGTAATGGATGACGTCGTGGACCGGACACACCGTTGGAGAAAGTAATTTATCAGGTAAGCATAAATTCTGTTTTTTTTTTTTTTTTCCATATTCCTCCTTACCCATACTTCTAAGACTCCATTTCTTATTATTTGCCATTACAGATTGACACTTTTTGGTCCAGAGACTAATCTTTCCCACTCAGTTGACCTCTCATCCACTATCTCTTCCTCCTTGGTGCAGATTCGTTCAGGACAGTTGCCCAATGCTGCATCAATGCTTCATTCACCCACCAAGTACTAAACTTACTCCATACTTCAGTTCCTTGTAATGGCCACTCCATTCCAGCTTTATCAGAGCTTTTTCCCCTAAAATAGCCATGCCAGACTTCATGTGTGCTAATCTTCTCAAACACTCTCTGTACCTGGCCCCACCTTTTATTCAAATCCTTCCTTTAACCCACCTATTTTTTTAGCTTTTTATAACCCTCATACCAGATGTTGCACGCATCCAACAGTTCTATGACCAAACTTTCTTATTCCTCCTGCATTCTAAAAAACAACCCTTCTTACCCCCCTTCACTCCAGATTCCATACCCACCTAAATTGACTTCTATCTTTCCTATTACTGATCCAATTTAGCCATTATGTTCCACTGCATCCTAAGAGCTGTACTTATCTTTTACTAACTCAGGCTCCATATTTTAGAGTTTATAATATCAATCCTGCATCTGGTCTTATACAGATTTTCCATACCCTTACATCCCAGAATCCAGCACCTTCATCTAAGATTATCCACACCTATTGTATCTGCCCCTGCTATGAACTCTTCTACTTTTATAATAGTTGGCAGAGGGGATGATCTTGAGAAGAAGTGGAACTGGCAGTAGGAAGTGAGTGATAGAGGGATTTGCTGAGCTGATCTTGTACGCTACCAAGTCAGACACCTTCTGGGCTGAAAGCATTCAAAGTGAGGTGTACCACCATTGCATGTACTTAAATAAACAAAACTAGAGTTTTTTTTAAAGGTATTCTTATAAAACATTGGTAGATGCACTGTGGTGTTAACATAGGGGGTATACTATATACAACACCGTTAACACAGCTGGGGCATTTCTGCTCCCGTCCTACTTATAGTTGTATAGCTCAGTTATATTTTAACACATCTTTTAAAATAGGCTTTATGCACTCATTGGTTAAAAACAATTGACGTTGTTAGTACTGCCCCATTTTAGTAGACTCCTATATTTATATTTTATATGCTTTCTTTAAATGAACATGATTAACATAAATGTATATCTGCAACATACAGTATGAAAAAATATATTCATATCTTGACTCTCCTTGGGTAATTCTTCCCAAGTGAGAAACCCCCTCTCTAAAGGTGTGGAAAGAACTCACCATTCCCCAAATTACCTGTTTATAGTTAACCTCTCTTTTACTTATCCCTCCTACTCTTTGTTCTATCCAAACTTTAAGGTAGACAGGTCATGGAGGCTCTCTCTCTTTGTGTGATTACGGATGTGCTACTCTTTGGCAGCTTGAGTACATGTTGTTCTTCTAGGCAGACTTTTCCTCTGGGGCAAATTTTCCAATTTTTCAGTGGCTGGGTATACCTCATGTATTCTTAGGCACCGCTATCTTGGGTGATGTCACCAGGAGTGACAATGCAATACTTATTTTTATAAATACATATATACACACACACACACACACACACATATCAGGGCTCGACAAACCCGGGATCATATATCTTTATACGATTACCACTGTTTGGCTCCTAAAAGAATGTCTGGCTCCTAAATATTCTTACTGGCTCCTAATTTTTAAATAGATTTGTCGAGCACTGATATAGTTTTTTTTTTTTAATTTTATTTATTTTCTCCTGAAAAATCATATTATTTAATAACAAATAGAAAATTATTTTATGTGAACACCATTGGAATGTAAAATATTTATATTTCATGTTGGGTTTAGTGCTTTTGAATAAACGCGATCGGGTTAGCGTGCAAGTAATAGGTTTTTTTTGCGCTCCATTGAAGTTTATATGAGAATGCGTTAATGCAGTTACGATAATCGAAGTTCAACTCTTTATGTGCTTTGGGTTTTCGCTTGCACACTAATGTTTTACTTTCAACTTCTAATTCAAGTGCAGCACCACGCACACGCAAAGTTTACTTCTAGTGAAGTTAACGCAGGAGCACTAAATAACGTTTCACTTGTAATCTAGCCCTAAATTGGCCATACCTCATTAATCCATAATACTATTTATAAGAGTTACTTGATATCTGCATATAAGTAGGAAAATATAAGTAGGAAAATATAACCGCTGAACAGCATATGTGGAGTATTACTCATAATGGCAACCAAAGAAAGAAATGGCCAAATATAAGGCTAAGCTTAAAGGGATACTAAACACAATTTCTTCTGTTATGTGTGATCAGTCCACGGGTCATCATTACTTCTGGGATATAACTCCTCCCCAACAGGAAATGCAAGAGGATTCACCCAGCAGAGCTGCATATAGCTCCTCCCCTCTACGTCACTCCCAGTCATTCTCTTGCACCCAACGACTAGATAGGATGTGTGAGAGGACTATGGTGATTATACTTAGTTTTTATAACTTCAATCAAAAGTTTGTTATTTTACAATAGCACCGGAGCGTGTTATTGCCTCTCTGGCAGAGTTTGAAGAAGAATCTACCAGAGTTTTTTACTATGATTTTAACCGGAGTAGTTAAGATCATATTGCTGTTTCTCGGCCATCTGAGGGAGGTAAAAGCTTCAGATCAGGGGACAGCGGGCAGATGAATCTGCATTGAGGTATGTAGCAGTTTTTATTTTCTGAATGGAATTGATGAGAAAATCCTGCCATACCGTTATAATGACATGTATGTATACTCTACACTTCAGTATTCTGGGGATGGTATTTCACTGGAATTACTCTGTTAAAAGTAAATTAAACCTTTTAATAGGTATTTATTATGTTAAACGTTTTTGCTGGAATGTAGAATCGTTTGCATTTTCTGAGGTACTGAGTGAATAAATGTTTGGGCATTATTTTTCCACTTGGCAGTTGCTTGTTTTAATTGTGACAGTTTCGTTTCTCTCTCACTGCTGTGTGTGAGGGGGAGGGGCCGTTTTTGGCGCTCTTTGCTACGCATCAAAAATTTCCAGTCAGTTACTCTTGTATTTCCTGCATGTTCCGGTTCATCTCTAACAGAACTCAGGGGTCTTCAAACTTCTTTGGAGGGAGGTAGATTCTCTCAGCAGAGCTGTGAGACTTATATATTGACTGTGATTAAAAAACGTTGTTATAATGACACGTTTTTGTTAAATAAGAGTGTAACCAAGTTGCAAGTTTATTGCTAGTGTGTTAAACATGTCTGATTCAGAGGAAGATACCTGTGTCATTTGTTCCAATGCCAAGGTGGAGCCCAATAGAAATTTATGTACTAACTGTATTGATGCTACTTTAAATAAAAGCCAATCTGTACAAATTGAACAAATTTCACCAAACAGCGAGGGGAGAGTTATGCCGTCTAACTCGCCTCACGTGTCAGTACCTGCATCTCCCGCCCGGGAGGTGCGTGATATTGTGGCGCCTAGTACATCTGGGCGGCCATTACAGATAACATTACAAGATATGGCTACTGTTATGACTGAAGTTTTGGCTAAATTACCAGAACTAAGAGGCAAGCGTGATCACTCTGGGGTGAGAACAGAGTGCGCTGATAATACTAGGGCCATGTCTGATACTGCGTCACAGCTTGCAGAGCATGAGGACGGAGAGCTTCATTCTGTGGGTGACGGTTCTGATCCAAACAGATTGGATTCAGATATTTCAAATTTTAAATTTAAAATAGAGAACCTCCGTGTATTACTAGGGGAGGTTTTAGCGGCTCTTAATGATTGTAACACTGTTGCAATACCAGAGAAATTGTGTAGGTTGGATAAATACTTTGCGGTACCGGCGAGTACTGACGTTTTTCCTATACCTAAGAGACTAACTGAAATTGTTACTAAGGAGTGGGATAGACCCGGTGTGCCGTTCTCACCCCCTCCAATATTTAGAAAGATGTTTCCAATAGACGCCACCACACGGGACTTATGGCAAACGGTCCCTAAGGTGGAGGGAGCAGTTTCTACTTTAGCTAAGCGTACCACTATCCCGGTGGAGGATAGCTGTGCTTTTTCAGATCCAATGGATAAAAAATTAGAGGGTTACCTTAAGAAAATGTTTGTTCAACAAGGTTTTATATTGCAACCCCTTGCATGCATCGCGCCGATTACGGCTGCGGCAGCATTTTGGATTGAGTCTCTGGAAGAGAACCTTAGTTCAGCTACGCTGGACGACATTACGGACAGGCTTAGAGTCCTTAAACTAGCTAATTCATTCATTTCGGAGGCCGTAGTACATTTAACCAAACTTACGGCTAAGAACTCAGGATTCGCCATTCAGGCACGTAGGGCGCTGTGGCTAAAATCCTGGTCAGCTGATGTCACTTCTAAGTCCAAATTACTTAATATACCTTTCAAGGGGCAAACTTTATTTGGGCCCGGTTTGAAAGAAATTATCGCTGACATTACAGGAGGTAAGGGCCACGCCCTGCCTCAAGACAAAGCCAAAGCTAAGGCTAGACAGTCTAATTTTCGTCCCTTTCGGAATTTCAAAGCAGGAGCAGCAACAACTTCCACTGCACCAAAACAGGAAGGAGCTGTTGCTCGTTACAGACAAGGCTGGAAACCTAACCAGTCCTGGAACAAGGGAAAGCAGGCCAGGAAACCTGCTGCTGCCCCAAAGACAGCATGAACCGAGGGCCCCCGATCCGGGACCGGATCTAGTGGGGGGCAGACTCTCTCTCTTCGCCCAGGCTTGGGCAAGAGATGTTCACGATCCCTGGGCGCTAAAGATCATATCTCAGGGATACCTTCTAGACTTCAAATTCTCTCCCCCAAGAGGGAGATTTCATCTGTCAAGGTTGTCAACAAACCAGATAAAGAAAGAAGCGTTTCTACGCTGTGTACAAGATCTGTTATTAATGGGAGTGATCCATCCGGTTCCGCGGTCGGAACAAGGACAAGGGTTTTACTCAAACCTGTTTGTGGTTCCCAAAAAAGAGGGAATTTTCAGGCCAATTTTGGATTTAAAGATCTTAAACAAATTCCTAAGAGTTCCATCGTTCAAAATGGAAACTATTCGGACAATCTTACCCATGATCCAAAAGGGTCAGTACATGACCACAGTGGATTTAAAGGATGCTTACCTTCACATACCGATTCACAAGGATCATTACCGGTATCTAAGGTTTGCCTTCTTAGACAGGCATTACCAGTTTGTAGCTCTTCCATTCGGATTGGCTACGGCTCCAAGAATCTTCACAAAGGTTCTGGGTGCCCTTCTGGCGGTACTAAGACCGCGAGGAATTTCGGTAGCTCCGTACCTAGACGACATTCTGATACAAGCTTCAAGCTTTCAAACTGCCAAGTCTCATACAGAGTTAGTTCTGGCATTTCTAAGGTCGCATGGATGGAAAGTGAACGAAAAGAAGAGTTCTCTCTTTCCTCTCACAAGAGTTCCATTCTTGGGGACTCTTATAGATTCTGTAGAAATGAAGATTTATCTGACAGAAGACAGATTAACAAAGCTTCTAAATGCATGCCGTGTCCTTCATTCCATTCAACTCCCGTCAGTAGCTCAATGCATGGAGGTGATCGGCTTAATGGTAGCAGCAATGGACATAGTACCCTTTGCACGTCTACATCTCAGACCGCTGCAATTGTGCATGCTGAGTCAGTGGAATGGGGATTACTCAGACTTGTCCCCTACTCTGAATCTGGATCAAGAGACCAGAAACTCTCTTCTATGGTGGCTTTCTCGGCCACATCTGTCCAGGGGGATGCCATTCAGCAGGCCGGACTGGACAATTGTAACAACAGACGCCAGCCTACTAGGTTGGGGCGCTGTCTGGAATTCCCTGAAGGCTCAGGGACAATGGAATCAGGAGGAAAGTCTCCTACCAATAAACATTCTGGAATTGAGAGCTGTTCTCAATGCCCTTCTGGCTTGGCCCCAGTTAAAAACTCGGGGGTTCATCAGGTTTCAGTCGGACAACATCACGACTGTAGCTTACATCAACCATCAAGGAGGGACAAGAAGCTCCCTAGCAATGATGGAAGTATCAAAGATAATTCGCTGGGCAGAGTCTCACTCTTGCCACCTGTCAGCAATCCACATCCCGGGAGTGGAGAACTGGGAGGCGGATTTCTTGAGTCGCCAGACTTTTCATCCGGGGGAGTGGGAACTTCATCCGGAAGTCTTTGCCCAAATACTTCGACGTTGGGGCAAACCAGAGATAGATCTCATGGCGTCTCGCCAGAATGCCAAACTTCCTCGCTACGGGTCCAGATCAAGGGATCCGGGAGCGGTTCTGATAGATGCTTTGACAGCACCTTGGAACTTCGGGATGGCTTATGTGTTTCCACCCTTCCCGCTGCTCCCTCGATTGATTGCCAAAATCAAACAGGAGAGAGCATCAGTGGTTCTAATAGCGCCTGCATGGCCACGCAGGACTTGGTATGCAGATCTAGTGGACATGTCATCCTGTCCGCCTTGGTCTCTACCTCTAAGACAGGACCTTCTGATACAGGGTCCATTCAAACATCAATATAACTTCTCTGAAGCTGACTGCTTGGAAATTGAACGCTTGATTTTATCAAAGCGTGGTTTTTCTGAGTCGGTTATTGATACCCTGATACAGGCTAGGAAGCCTGTTACCAGAAGGATTTACCATAAGATATGGCGTAAATACCTATACTGGTGCGAATCCAAGGGTTACTCCTGGAGTAAGGCTAGGATTCCTAGGATATTGTCCTTTCTACAAGAAGGTTTAGAAAAGGGTTTATCGGCTAGTTCATTAAAGGGACAGATCTCAGCTCTGTCCATCTTGTTGCACAAGCGTCTGTCAGAAAATCCAGACGTCCAGGTTTTTTGTCAGGCTTTAGCTAGAATCAAGCCTGTGTTTAAAACTGTTGCTCCACCATGGAGTTTAAACCTTGTTCTTAACGTTCTACAAGGAGTTCCGTTTGAACCCCTTCATTCCATTGATATAAAGTTGTTATCTTGGAAAGTGTTATTTTTAATGGCTATTTCTTCGGCTCGGAGAGTCTCTGAGTTATCAGCTTTACATTGTGATTCTCCTTATTTGATTTTTCATTCAGATAAGGTAGTTCTGCGTACTAAACCTGGGTTCTTACCTAAGGTAGTCACTAACAGGAACATCAATCAAGAGATCGTGGTTCCTTCCCTGTGCCCGAATCCTTCTTCAAAGAAGGAACGTCTTCTACACAATCTGGATGTAGTTCGTGCCCTCAAGTTCTACTTGCAGGCAACTAAGGATTTTCGACAAACTTCTTCCCTGTTTGTCGTGTACTCTGGTCAGAGGAGAGGTCATAAGGCTTCGGCTACCTCTCTCTCCTTCTGGCTTCGTAGCATAATTCGTTTAGCCTATGAGACTGCTGGACAGCAGCCTCCTGAAAGAATTACAGCTCATTCTACTAGAGCTGTGGCTTCCACTTGGGCCTTTAAGAATGAGGCCTCTGTTGAACAGATTTGCAAGGCTGCAACTTGGTCTTCGCTTCATACTTTTTCCAAATTTTACAAATTTGACACTTTTGCTTCTTCGGAGGCTATTTTTGGGAGAAAGGTTCTTCAGGCAGTGGTTCCTTCTGTATAGTGAGCCTGCCTATCCCTCCCGTCATCCGTGTACTTTTGCTTTGGTATTGGTATCCCAGAAGTAATGATGACCCGTGGACTGATCACACATAACAGAAGAAAACATAATTTATGCTTACCTGATAAATTCCTTTCTTCTGTTGTGTGATCAGTCCACGGCCCGCCCTGTTTTTTAAGGCAGGTAAATATTTTTTAAATTATACTCCAGTCACCACTTCACCCTGGGTTTCTCCTTTTTCGTTGATTCTTGGTCGAATGACTGGGAGTGACGTAGAGGGGAGGAGCTATATGCAGCTCTGCTGGGTGAATCCTCTTGCATTTCCTGTTGGGGAGGAGTTATATCCCAGAAGTAATGATGACCCGTGGACTGATCACACAACAGAAGAAAGGAATTTATCAGGTAAGCATAAATTATGTTTTTTTTTCTTTGATTCAGATAGAACATGCAATTTTAAGCAACTTTGTAATTTTACTCCTATTATCAATTTTTCTTTGTACTCTTGATATCTTTATTTGATGAAGCAGGAATCTAAGCTTAAAGTGAAGGTAAACTTTGATGAATGAAAGCCCGTTTTTTAAAAAAATACTATTAAAAACAGGGGCACTTTCATTCATGAAAGTTTAGAAGGCAGCTGTTTTGTTTAAAAACTTACCTTTTGTTTTTTTAAACACAGCCAGGGTAGCTTCCCCCACCCGGAAATCCTCTCTTCACACGTCATCAATGACTAATCCAGCTTCCTCCAATCACGGCTTGGCCTCAGGCAATGACTACCCTGGGTGAAAAGTCATGATTGGATGAAGCTGGATTAGTCATTGATGATGTGTGAAGAGAGGATCTCCGGGTGGGGGAAGCTGCTCTGGCTGTGCAAGGAAGAGAGGTAAGTTTTTAATCAAAACGGCTGCTTTGTAAACTTTGATGAATGAAAGTGCCCCTGTTTTTAATAGTATTTCTTTTACAAGATATGACGAGTCCACGGATTTCATCCTTACTTATGGGATATCGCCTCCTGGTCAGCAGGAGGAGGCAAAGAGCTGTGGGATATTCTCCTTCCCTACAGGAAGTGGCAAAGCGAGCACACAGCAGAGCTGTCCATATAGCTCCCCCTCTAGCTCCACCCCCAGTCATTCTCTTTGCCGGCTCTAAGCACTAGGGTCTCTCTCGGGAGGGTAAAGTGAATGTGGTGTTAGAATTGTCGTTTTTATTATATTCAATCAAAAGTTTATTTTAAATGATACCGGTTTGTACTATTTACTCTCTAGCAGAAAAGTGATGAAGATTTCTGCTGAGAGGAAGATGATTTTAGCATGTTGTAACTAAAATCCACTGCTGTTCCCACACAGGACTGAGGAGTACCAGAAAACTTCAGTTGGGGGGAACGGTTTGCAGGGTAGACTGCAATAAGGTATGTTCAGTCATTTATTTCTAGACAAGACTGAGATAATGCTAGAAGAGACTGACAATATCCCCATAAGGGGAGGGTAAGCTATGTTCAGAGACTTAGTAAGGAATTGAATGCTTACATAACGGCTAATTATGCTGGTTGACACTAATTCAGGGCAATCGATTGGTTCTTTAGGAAAATATTGTTTGAAAGTCCTTTTGAGTTCTTTCTGGGGTTGTTACCCACATGGCTGTTTGTTTTTATTCACTTAGAAGTGGTTTCTTAGGCCTCACAGCTCCGGAGTAGAGTGGGAGGGGCCTAATTTCGCGCCTCAAATGCGCAGTTAGAATTGCATAGAAGTTAATGCTGCTTCACATGGAAGGTCCTGCTGCTGTTTGAGGGCCTAAAGGAAGCTATATTCCCCCAAATCTGGTCGCTAAGGGCAGGTAGGGCCACAGCAGTGCTGTGGCAAGGTGCTGTAGTAATTTTAACCGGTTGCTGGCTTTAGGCTGCTCCGGTTTGGGCATTAAGGGGTTAATCGTTTTGCTTGCTAGTGATGCAATCTTACTAAGGCTTTAGGTACATACTGTGAAAATTTCAAAAAGATTACTGCATTTTTCACTGTTTTGCAAAATTGTGTGCCTTTTTTATCTCTTAAAGGCACAGTAACGTTTTTTCAAATTGTGTTTTTTAATTGATTAAAGTGATTTCCAAGCCTGTTTGTGTATACTACTAGTCTGTTAAACATGTCTGACACCAAGGAAAATCCTTGTTCAATGTGTTTAGAAGCCATGGTGGAACCCCCTCTCAGAATGTGTCCCACTTGTACTGATATGTCTATACACTTTAAAGATCATATTGTTGCACTTAAGAATGTGGCCCAAGATGATTCTCAGACTGAAGGTAACAAGGGTAGCCCATCTACCTCTCCCCAAGTGTCACAACCAGTTACGCCCGCTCAAGCGATGCCTAGTACTTCTAGTGCGTCTAACCCTTTTACATTACAAGACTTAGCGGCAGTCATGGATAATTCTCTTGCAGCTTTCTTATCTAAACTGCCCGTGTTACCTGCAAAGCGTGATAGCTCTGTTTTAAGAACAGATTATGAGCATTCTGACGCTTTAGTAGCCTTATCCGATATACCCTCACAGCGCTCTGAAGTAGGAGCCCCTCAGACAGATTCAGATACATTGGCTTTTAAATTTAAACTAGAACACCTCCGCGTTTTGCTCAGGGAGGTATTGGCTACTCTGGATGACTGCGACCCTTTGGTGATCCCAGAGAAATTGTGTAAAATGGACAAGTACCTAGAGGTCCCTGTTTACACTGATGCGTTTCCGGTCCCTAAGAGGATTGCGGATATCGTTACTAGGGAGTGGGATAGACCAGGCGTCCCCTTTGTTCCCCCTCCTGTTTTTAAGAAAATGTTCCCCATATCTGACCCCATGCGGGACTCGTGGCAGACGGTCCCTAAGGTGGAGGGGGCTGTTTCTTCACTTTCCAAGCGCACAACCATACCAATTGGAGACAGTTGTGCTTTTAAAGACCCTATGGATAAAAAGTTAGAGGGTTTACTTAAGAACATTTTTGTTCAACAAGGTTTTCTTCTCCAACCTATTGCCTGCATTATTCCTGTAACTACTGCAGCTGCTTTCTGGTTTGAGGCGCTGGAAGACTCGCTCCAGACGGAGACCTCATATGAGGAAATTATGGATAGAATTAAGGCTCTAAAGCTAGCTAATTCTTTTATCACAGACGCCGCTTTCCAAATAGCTAAGTTAGCGGCAAAAAAATCAGGTTTCGCCATCTTGGCGCACAGGGCGCTATGGCTAAAGTCCTGGTCGGCCTATGTGTCGTCAAAATCCAAGCTTTTGAACATCCCTTTCAAAGGAAAGACCCTCTTCGGGCCTGAATTGAAAGAGATTATTTCAGAAATCACCGGTGGAAAAGGCCATGCTCTCCCTCAGGACAAGTCCTTTAAGACAAAGAACAAAGCTAATTTTCGTTCCTTTCGTAATTTCAGGAACGGCCCCGCTTCATCCTCTCCGGCTGCAAAGCAAGAGGGTAACGCTTCACAGCCCAAGGCAACCTGGAAACCTTACCAGGGCTGGAATAAGGGTAAACAGGCCAAAAAGCCTGCAGCTGCCACCAAGACAGCATGAAGGGGTAGCCCCCGATCCGGGACCGGATCTAGTAGGGAGCAGACTCTCTCTCTTCGCTCAGGCCTGGGCAAGAGATGTACACGATCCTTGGGCATTAGAGATTGTATCCCAGGGATATCTTCTAGAATTCAAGGACTCTCCTCCAAGGGGAAAGTTCCACATTTCTCATCTGTCTACAGATCAGACAAAGAAAGAGGCGTTTTTACGCTGTGTAGAAGATCTACATACCATGGGAGTGATCCACCCAGTTCCAATTGCGAAACAAGGGTTGGGGTTTTACTCAAACCTGTTTGTGGTTCCCAAAACAGAGGGTATTTTCAGACCCATCCTGGATCTAAAAATTCTAAACAGATTCCTCAGAGTCCCATCATTCAAAATGGAGACCATTCGGACAATCTTACCAATGATCCAGGAAGGTCAATATATGACTACCGTGGATCTAAGGGATGCATACCTACATATTCCTATCCACAAAGATCATCACCAGTTTCTCAGGTTCGCTTTTCTGGACAAGCATTACCAGTTTGTGGCTCTTCCCTTCGGCTTAGCCACTGCTCCCAGAATTTTCACAAAGGTGCTAGGGTCCCTCCTGGCGGTTCTAAGACCGCGGGGCATAGCAGTGGCGCCTTACCTAGACGACATTTTAATTCAGGCGCCGTCTTTCCAAAGAGCCAAGTCTCACACAGAGATTGTATTGGCCTTTCTGAGGTCTCATGGGTGGAAGGTGAACATCAAAAAGAGTTCTCTGTCCCCTCTCACAAGGGTTCCCTTCCTAGGGACTCTAATAGACTCGGTAGAAATGAAAATATTTCTGACAGAGGTCAGAAAGTTAAAACTCTTAACTACTTGCTGAGCTCTTCATTCCATTCCCCGGCCATCTGTGGCTCAGTGCATGGAGACAATCGGATTAATGGTAGCAGCAATGGACATAGTCCCTTTTGCTCGGATACACCTCAGACCACTGCAACTATGCATGCTCAAACAGTGGAATGGGGATTATGCAGATTTGTCTCCTCAAATTCAGTTGGATCAGGAGACCAGAGATTCTCTTCTCTGGTGGTTGTCTCGGGATCACCTGTCTCAGGGAATATGTTTCCGCAGGCCAGAGTGGATCATTGTAACGACCGACGCCAGTCTGGTAGGCTGGGGTGCGGTCTGGGACTCCCTGAAAGCTCAGGGCTTATGGTCTCGGGAAGAAACTCTTCTCCCGATAAACATTCTGGAACTGAGGGCGATATTCAACGCTCTTCAGGCATGGCCTCAACTAGCTGCGGCCAAATTTATCAGATTTCAGTCGGACAACATCACGACTGTAGCTTACGTCAATCATCAGGGGGAACAAAGAGTTCCCTAGCGATGACGGAAGTAACCAAGATAATCAGGTGGGCGGAGGATCACTCCTGCCATCTCTCAGCAATTCACATCCCAGGAGTAGACAACTGGGAGGCGGATTTTCTAAGTCGTCAGACTTTTCACCCGGGGATTGGGAACTCCATCCGGAGGTGTTTGCCCAGCTGACTCAGCTATGGGGCTTTCCAGAGTTGGATCTGATGGCGTCCCGTCAGAACACTAAACTTCCTCTCTACGGGTCCAGGTCTCGGGATCCCAAGGCGGTATTGATAGATGCTCTAGCAGCGCCTTGGTCCTTCAATCTGGCTTATGTTTCTCTTGTAAGGTGTATCCAGTCCACGGATCATCCATTACTTGTGGGATATTCTCATTCCCAACAAGAAGTTGCAAGAGGAAACCCACAGCACAGCTGTAATATAGCTCCTCCCCTAACTGTCATAGCCAGTCATTCTCTTGCAACTCTCAACAAGCAAGGACGTTGTAGGAGAGAGTGGTTAAATATAGCTAGTTTATTTTCTTCAATCAAAAGTTTGTTATTTTTAAATAGTACCGGAGTTGTGCTATTTTATCTCAGGCAGTTAATAGAAGAAGAATCTGCCTGAGGTTTCTATGATCTTAGCAGGTTGTAACTAAGATCCATTGCTGTTCTCACATATGTCTGAGGGAATTACACAGATGAGGTAACTTCAGCGAGAGAATGGCGTGCAGTTTATTCTGCTATCAGGTATGTGCAGTTATAATTTTTTCTAGAGATGGAAAACACTAGAAAATGCTGCTGATACCGGATTAATGTAAGTTAAGCCTGAATACAGTGAATTAATAACGACTGGTATCATGCTTACTCCCAGGGGTAATACCCTTATGATATTGCAATATAAAACGTTTGCTGGCATGTTTAATCGTTTTTATATATGCTTTGGTGATAAAACTTTATTGGGGCCTAGTTTTTTCCACATGGCTGGCTTAAATTTTGACTAGAAACAGTTTCCTGAGGCTTTCCACTGTTGCAATATAAAAGTTACAGTTGGTGCAGTTAAAATTACAAACTGTGACATCCAGCTTCCCTCAAAGGCCCTCTGAATGCTATAGGACATCTCTAAAGGGCCCAAAGGCTTTCCAAAGTCGTTTATTGGGGAAGGTAGGGCCACAGCTTGCTGTGGCAGTTGGTTGTGACTGTTAAAAAACGTCTATTATGTTTTTTTTATCTGTTTTTTTAACTAAGGGGTTAATCATCCATTTGCAAGTGGGTGCAATGCTCTGTTAGCCTATTATACACACTGTAAAATTTTCGTTTGATTTACTGCATTTTTTCACTGTTTTTCAAATTCTGACAAAATTTGTTTCTCTTAAAGGCACAGTACCGTTTTTTATATTTGCTTGTTAACTTGATTTAAAGTGTTTTCTAGTCTCATTGCTAGTCTGTATAAACATGTCTGACATAGAAGAAACTCCTTGTTTATTATGTTTAAAAGCCATGGTGGAACCCCCTCTTAGAATGTGTACCAAATGTACTGATTTCATTTTATGCAATAAAGGTCATTTTCTGTCTTTAAAAAATTTATCACCAGAGGTATCTGACGAGGGGGAAGTTATGCCGACTAACTTTCCCCACGTGTCAGACCCTTTGACTCCCGCTTAAGGGACTCACGCTCAAATGGCGCCAAGTACATCTAGTGCGCCCATAGCGTTTACTTTACAAGACATGGCGACAGTCATGGATAATACACTGTCAGCGGTATTAGCCAGACTACCTGAACTTAGAGGTAAGCGAGAGAGCTCTGGGGTGAGACAAAATGCAGAGCATACTGAAGCTTTAAGAATCATGTCTGATACTGCCTCAAAATATGCAGAAGCTGAGGAAAGAGAGCTTCAGTCAGTGGGTGATGTTAATGACTCAGGAAAGATACCTGATTCTAATATTTCTACATTTAAATTTAAGCTTGAACACCTCCGCGTGTTGCTTAGGGAGGGTTTAGCTGCTCTGAATGACTGTGATACCATTGCAGTGCCAGAGAAATTTTGTAGACTGGATAAATACTTTGCAGTGCCGGTGTGTACTGATGTTTTTCCAAATACCTAAAAGGTTTACAGAAATTATTAATAAGGAATGGGATAGACCAGGTGTGCCGTTCTCTTCCCCTCCTATTTTTAGAAAAATGTTTCCAATAGACGCCACCACACGGGACTTATGGCAGACAGTCCCTAAGGTGGAGGGAGCAGTTTCTTCTCTAGTAAAGCGTACTACTATCCCTGTCGAGGACAGTTGTGTTTTTTTTTTTAGATCCAATGGATAAAAAATTAGAGGTTACCTTAAGAAAATATTTATTCAACAAGGTTTTATCCTACAGCCCCTTGCATGCATTGCCCCTGTCACTGCTGTTGCAGCGTACTGGTTTGAGTCTCTGGAAGAGGCTTTACAGGTAGCGACTCCATTGGATGACATACTTGGCAAACTTAGAGCACTTAAGCTAGCCAATTCTTTTATTCTGATGCCATTGTTCATTTGACTAAACTAACGGCTAAGAATTCTGGTTTTGCTATACAGGCGCGCAGAGCGCTATGGCTTAGATCATGGTCAGCTGACGTGACTTCAAAATCTAAGCTACTTAACATTCCCTTCAAGGGGCAGACCCTATTCGGGCCTGGTTTGAAGGAGATTATTGCTGATATCACTGCAGGAAAAGGTCATGCCCTTCCTCAGGACAGGTCCAAATCTAGGGCCAAAAAGTCTAATTTTCGTGCCTCTCGAAACTTCAAGGCAGGTGGGGCCTCAACTTCCTCTAATGCTAAACAAGAGGGAACTTTTGCTCAATCCAAGACGGTCTGGAGACCAATCCAGACCTGGAAAAAAGGTAAGCAGGCCAAAAAGCCTGCTGCTGCCTCTAAGACAGCATGAAGGAACAGCCCCCTATCCGGTAACGGATCTAGTAGGGGGCAGACTTTCACTCTTCGTCCAGGCGTGGGCAAGAGATGTTCAGGATCCCTGAGCGTTGGAAATTATATCCCAGGGATATCTCCTGGACTTCAAAGCTTCCCCCCCATAAGGGAGATTTCACCTTTCACAATTATCTGCAAACCAGATAAAGAGAGAGGCATTCTTACACTGTGTACGAGACCTCCTAGTTATGGGAGTGATCCATCCAGTTCCAAAAGAGGAACAGGGACAGGGTTTTTACTCAAATCTGTTTGTGATTCCCAAAAAAGAGGGAATCTTCAGACCAATTTTGGATCTAAAGATCTTAAACAAATTCCTCAAAGTTCCATCATTCAAGAAGGAAACTATTCGTACCATCCTACCAATGATCCAGGAGGGTCAATATATGACTACAGTGGATCTAAAGGATGCTTATCTTCACATTCCGATACACAAAGATCATCATCGGTTTCTCAGGTTTGCCTTTCTAGACGGGCATTACCAGTTTGTAGCTCTTCCCTTTGGATTAGCTACAGCCCCAAGAATCTTTACAAAGGTTCTAGGGTCACTTCTGGCGGTCCTAAGGCCGCAGGGCATAGCAGTAGCCCCTTATTTAGACGACATCCTGATACAGGCGTCAAACTTCCAAATTGCCAAGTCTCATACGGACGTAGTACTGGCATTTCTGAGGTCACATGGGTGGAAAGTGAACGAGGAAAAGAGTTCTCTATCCCCACTCACAAGAGTATCCTTTCTAGGGACTCAGGTAAATTTTCATTTCTACAGAATCTATCAGACGGAGTCCAGGTTATCAAAGCTTCTAAATTCCTGCCGGGTTCTTCATTCCATTCCGCGCCCTTCGGTGGCTCAGTGTATGGAAGTAATCGGCTTAATGGTAGCGGCAATGGACATAGTGCCGTTTGCACGCTTACATCTCAGACCGCTGCAACTATGCATGCTCAGTCAGTGGAACGGGGATTACACAGATTTGTCCCCTCAACTGAATCTGGACCAAGAGACCAGGGATTCTCTTCTCTGGTGGCTATCTCGGGTCCATCTGTCCAAAGGTATGACCTTTCGCAGGCCAGATTGGACAATTGTATCAACAGATGCCAGCCTTCTAGGTTGGGGTGCAGTCTGGAATTCCCTGAATGCTCATGGATCGTGGACTCAGGAGGAGTCTCTCCTTCCAATAAATATTCTGGAACTAAGAGCGATATTCAATGCTCTTCAGGCTTGGCCTCAGTTAGCAACTCTGAGGTACATCAGATTTCAGTCGGACAACATCACGACTGTAGCTTACATCAACCATCAAGGGGGAACAAGAAGTTCCCTAGTGATGTTAGAAGTTTCAAAAATAATTCGCTGGGCAGAGATTCACTCTTGCCACCTATCAGCTATCCATATCCCAGGTGTAGAGAACTGGGAGGCGGATTTTCTAAGTCGTCAGACTTTTTATCCGGGAGAGTGGGAACTCCATCAGGAGGTTTTTGCACAACTGATTCATCGTTGGGGCAAACCAGAACTGGATCTCATGGCGTCTCGCCAGAACGCCAAGCTTCCGTGTTACGGATCCAGGTCCAGGGATCCCAAGACGACACTGATAGATGCTGTAGCAGCGCCCTGTTCTTTCAACCTGGCTTATGTGTTTCCACCGTTTCCTCTGCTCCCTCGACTGATTGCCAAGATCAAGCAGGAGAGAGCATCAGTGATTCTGATAGCACCTGCGTGGCCACGCAGGACCTGGTATGCAGATCTAGTGGACATGTCATCCTTTCCACCATGGTCTCTGCCTCTGAGACAGGACCTTCTACTTCAGGGTCCTTTCAACCATCCAAATATAATTTCTCTGAGGCTGACTGCCTGGAGATTGAACGCTTGATTTTATCAAAGCGTGGCTTCTCCGAGTCAGTTATTGATACCTTAATACAGGCACGAAAGCCTGTCACCAGGAAAATTTAACATAAGATATGGCGTAAATATCTTTATTGGTGTGAATCCAAGGGTTACTCATGGAGTAAGGTCAGGATTCCCAGGATATTATCTTTTCTCCAAGAAGGTTTGGAAAAAGGATTGTCAGCTAGTTCCTTAAAGGGACAGATTTCTGCTCTGTCTATTCTTTTGCACAAGCGTCTGGCAGATGTTCCAGACGTTCAGGCATTTTGTCAGGCTTTAGTTAGAATCAAGCCTGTGTTTAAACCTGTTGCTCCACCATGGAGCTTAAATTTGGTTCTTAAGGTTCTTCAAGGAGTTCCGTTTGAACCTCTTCATTCCATAGATATCAAACTTTTATCTTGGAAAGTTCTTTTTTTGGTAGCTATTTCCTTGGCTCGTAGAGTCTCTGAGCTATCTGCCTTATAATGTGATTCTCCTTATCTGATTTTTCATACGGATAAGGTAGTCCTGCGTACCAAACCTGGGTTCTTACCTAAGATGGTATCTAACAAGAATATCAATCAAGAGATTGTTGTTCCATCCTTGTGTCCTAATCCTTCTTCGAAGAAGGAACGTCTATTACACAATCTGGACGTGGTCCGTGCTTTAATGTTTTACTTACAAGCTACTAAAGATTTTCGTCAAACATCTGCTTTGTTTGTTGTCTACTCTGGACAGAGGAGAAGTCAAAAGGCTTCGGCAACCTCTCTTTCTTTTTGGCTAAGAAGCATAATCCGCTTAGCCTATGAGACTGCTGGACAGCAGCCTCCTGAAAGGATTACAGCTCATTCCACTAGAGCTGTGGCTTCCACTTGGGCCTTTAAAAATGAGGCTTCTGTTGAACAGATTTGCAAGGCGGCGACTTGGTCTTCGCTTCATACTTTTTCAAAATTTTACAAATTTGATACTTTTGCTTCTTCGGAGGCTATATTTGGGAGAGAGGTTTTAAAGGCAGTGGTTCCTTCCATTTAAGTACCTGCCTTGTCCCTCCCTTCATCCGTGTACTTTATCTTTGGTATTGCTATCCCACAAGTAATGGATGATCCGTGGACTGGATACACCTTACAAGAGAAAACACAATTTTTGCTTACCTGATAAATTTATTTCTCTTGTGGTGTATCCAGTCCACGGCCCGCCCTGTCATTTTAAGGCAGGTAATTTTTAAATTTAAACTACAGTAACCACTGCACCCTATGGTTCCTCCTTTCTCGGCTTGTTTTCGGTCAAATGACTGGCTATGACAGTTAGGTGAGGAGCTATATTACAGCTCTTCTGTGGGTTTCCTCTTGGAACTTCCTGTTGGGAATGAGAATATCCCACAAGTAATGGATGATCCATGGACTGGATACACCACAAGAGAAATACATTTATCAGGTAAGCATAAATTGTGTTTTTTCCACCGTTTCCCCTTCTCCCTCGTTTGGTCGCCAGAATCAAGCAGGAGAAGGCTTCGGTGATTCTGATAGCGCCTGCGTGGCCACGCAGGACTTGGTATGCATCTAGTGGACATGTCATCTGTCCCACCATGGACACTGCCAATGAGGCAGGATCTTCTAATACAGGGTCCGTTCAAGCATCCAAATCTAATTTCTCTGCGTTTGACTGCTTGGAGATTGGACGCTTAATTCTATCAAAGCGTAGTTTCTCTGAGTCAGTTATAGATACCCTGATTCAGGCTAGAAAGCCTGTCACCAGGAAAATCTACCATAAGATATGGCGGAAATATCTCTGTTGGTGTGAATCCAAGGGTTACTCATGGAGTAAGATTAGGATTCCCAGGATACTGTCTTTCCTCCAAGAAGGATTGGAGAAAAGATTGTCAGCTAGTTCCTTGAAAGGACATGTATCTGCTCGGTCTATTATTTTACACAAGCGTCTGGCAGAGGTACCAGACGTTCAAGCGTTTACTCAAGCTTTAGTCAGAATCAAGCCTGTCTATAAACCTGTGGCTCCGCCATGGAGTCTAAATCTAGTTCTTTCAGTTCTTCAAGGGGTTCCGTTTGAACCTTTACATTCCATAGATATTAAGTTGTTATCTTGGAAAGTTTTGTTTTCTGCTCGAAGAGTTATCTGCCTTACAGTGTGATTCACCTTACCTGGTGTTCCACGCAGATAAGGTAGTTTTGCGTACCAAACCTGGTTTTCTTCCTAAAGTTGTTTCTAACAAGAATATTAACCAGGAAATTGTTGTTCCTTCTCTGTGTCCTAATCCTTCTTCGAAGAAGGAACGTCTGTTACACAATCTTGATGTGGTTCGTGCTTTAAAGTTCTATTTACAAGCAACTAAGGATTTCAGACAAACATCTTCCTTGTTTCTTATCTATTCTGGTAAAAGGAGAGGTCAGAAAGCGACTGCTACCTCTCTTTCCTTTTGGCTGAAAAGCATCATCCGTATGGCCTATGAGACTGCTGGCCAGCAGCCTCCTGAGACTATTACTGCTCATTCTACCAGAGCAGTGGCTTCCACATGGGCGGGCTTTTAAAAACGAGGCTTCTGTTGAACAGATTTGTAAGGCAGCGACTTGGTCTTCGCTGCATACTTTTTCCAAATTTTACAAATTCGATACTTTTACTTCTTCGTAGGCTATTTTTGGGGGAGAGGTTTTACAAGCAGTGGTGCCTTCCGTTTAAGGTACCTGTCTTGTTCCCTCCCTTCATCCGTGTCCTAAAGCTTTGGTATTGGTATCCCACAAGTAAAGGATGAATTCGTGGACTGGATACACCTTACAAGAGAAAGCAGAATTTATGCTTACCTGATAAATTACTTTCTCTTGTGGTGTATCCAGTCCACGGCCCGCCCTGGCGATTAAGTGAGGTAATAATTTTTTGTTTAAACTACAGTCACCACTGCACCCTATGGTTTCTCCTTTTTCTTCCTAACCTTCGGTCGAATGACTGGGGGGTGGAGCTAGAGGGGGAGCTATATGGACAGCTCTGCTGTGTGCTCTCTTTGCCACTTCCTGTAGGGAAGGAGAATATCCCACAAGTAAAGTATGAATCCGTGGACTGGATACACCACAAGAGAAAGTAATTTATTAGGTAAGCATAAATTTTGTTTTTAGATTCTTAAATCAAGAGTTTGTTTTAAAAGTGGTGCTGCTGAGTGCTGCTTTATTCTGGGGTGTAGCCTAGACCAAATCAGTCTCTTAAGTAGAAAAGAGAAGCATTTGGTGGCTTTAAGGCAATGGGAACTGGTGGGATTATATTCTCACTGCGCCTCCATTCTGATGCTGCCCTTTATGTGATAGCCTAAGCTGACTCTGACTCAGGCTTCATCTTTCTACAGGACTACAGGAGGGACCCAATGGACCACTGAACCCTGTTGTGGCTGTCTTGCTGTCGGACAGCATATAGAGGTAAGTGCAGTTTTTTATTTCGCTATAGGGTATTTCCCTAGATATATACCTCAGGGAATTCTGCACTTAAATATATTTATGGGAAGCAGGGGCTCTGTCTGTGAAGAGCTTTTCCCTGACGGCGTGTCGCAGTATTGTTTTTATATGGGATTACAAACTGGCTGCACATATTTACATATTTCGGTTTTAATAGGACAGGTTTTGTTGTCCCTCCCGGGGAATTATGGCCATATCCAGCAAGGCAGTTGTGTTGTTATACACTACCCCACTGCATGTAGTGGAATGTGGAGACCTAGCTACTGTGTCAAACACTAGAGTTTATCTTATGATGTTTAATGGCTAATTTAACCCACGAGGGGTTTTTAATCCGGTATGGGCTGTTTGAAAATCAGTAGCCTATCGGTTTATTTGCCTAATTTTTTGTCTCTCATGGTCCCCAAGGCAGATGTGTCTTTATAACAATTCAGGAATGAGGGTTATATGCAGACGCAACATTGCCATATGTGTTTGTGTATGGCGACCGGGAGATAGTTGGTGGTACGCCCACGAAGGGCGGAGTTCACATAGAGCCCTAAAGAAAGGGCGCCAAGACCGCTTCTTCCTTCTCACAGAGTGGAGGACTTTAATTGCTGGGCGGGGTTTTTTTTTTTCCTTCTCTGTTATACGTTAACAAGCAATGGAGGAATCGAATTAGATGCGCTTACTTCTGGTTTTCGGAAGTTACTGCACTATTGTCCGTAGCTCTTGAGCAGTGTATTCTGGAAGAGCCAGTCTTGCAGGGAATAAAGTGTTATATAGGATTCCTGCCTGTAAGTGTCAGTTCATCCATTGACTTGGGATGACAGTACTCACTATCCATAGTCTCTTTAGGTTTAAAGAGACAGTGTTGTGTTTTAATGGATTGATGTTTGTCATAAATCCTTTCTCTGAAGCAACAACTTTTAATAGTCTGAGCTATCCTTGACTCACAGCACGGATATAGTTTTCCAATTTTTTTTTATGACCCACGGGCAGTGCTCTGCGGCTCCCTGCAAGATTTTCATTGCAATATTTAGTTATAACAATGTTCATATTGTCATTGGTATTTCCTACAACATTTGTATGCTAGTCTCTGAAACAACAGAGATAAGACATTCTTTTAAATTTAAAGAGACGGTAACTTTTTTTCTCTGTAAATTTTATTGCATGACTTGCAGGGGCTTATTTGTCCTTCTCATCCTTTATAGATTGGATGGCACAAGGGATATTACGTAGGTCATAGACACAAAGATGAGTCACTTTCAGATTTAAAGTGACAGTACTGTTTATTTGTTGCTTCCTCCTTTATTGAAATAAACTTATGTTAAGTTTTTTCTACTCATTGAGTGCTCTGAAGTAGTATAATGGTTAGAGCAACAACTTATCAATTTGACAATACATTTTTACAGGGAGATTACATTTAACCCAACTTTACATGTAACTTTCTGTCGCTATGCGATTCAATATTGCACGCGACTTTCATTTGCTTTTGTACAATAAAGTAAATAAGATCTGTTCTTACAGTTGAGGGGACAGTAAGGGTCATTTTAATTAGGACTTACTGCTGTTCTTTGGGTGCATTCATCCTTTGTGACTTAGGATGGAACAGTAGCACATAACAATAGAGTTTCCTTTAAGATATACAAGGACTTAAACCTCTTAACTTAGCTATTTCAGTTATAATATCTGATATTCCTTCTCAGATTACCAAGTCAACAGCTAGCTGTAGTAGCCTGATGGTTAGCTTAGCTGTCTAGCAGGCGTGAGGTTTGCAGTTTGAAACCAGCTGTAGCTATTTGCACTTTGTATGTGTGCTAGCAAGCTGTTTTAAATTTTCCATCTTAGCATGCACTTATGGTTGAATTCTTGATCTGCGGATGCGCCAGCTAAATCTAAGCTTTTGGCTATTCTTTACGAGGGGAAGACCCTGTTCGGGCCTTACTTGAAGGCTTTTATTTCAGATATCACGGGAGGCAAGGGTCTCCTCCTCCCTCCTTCTTTCGATATTTCAAGGGGGTTCCATCTTTCTCTTCCGCGAAACAGGAAGAGAATTATTCACAAACCAAGTCCGCTTGGGAACCTAACCAGTCTTGGAACAAAGGTAAACAATCCAAGAAGCCAGCTCCTGCTACCAAGTCAGCATGAAGGGAGGCCCCCGATCCGGGACCGGATCTAGTAGGGGGCAGATTTCTCACTTTGTCCAGGCTTGGATAAGAGATGTCAGGATCCTGGACACTAGACATTGTGTCTCAGGGGTATCAGTTAGTTCCTTCTTCTTGAGTATCTGTTGACCAGATAAAGAGAGAGGCGTTTCTGACGTTGTTTAGGAGGCCTCTTTTCCAGTAATATGTCCCGCTCCAATACAGGGACAGTGGTTTATTCAAATCAGTTGTAGTTTCCAAACAGGAGGGAATGTTATGACCCATTTTAGACCTCCAGAGTCTAAACAAGTTTCTCAGGGTTCCATCTTTCCAGATGGACACTATTCGTTCTGTTCTTTCATTGATCAGGACGGTCAATTTATGACTACAGTGGATCTAAAGGATGCATATCTTCATGTTCCTATCCACAAAGATCCTCTCTGGACAAACCTTTTTAGTCCGTGGCTCTTCTTTCCGGTCTGGCCACGCCGCCCAGAATTTTCACAAAGATTCTGGGGTCTCTGCCAGCGGTCCTCAGGCTGCGGGGCATTGCAGTGGCGCCTTATCTGGATGATATTCTGCTCCAGGCGTCATCTTATCAGCTGACAAAATTTCATACTGGCATTCTGTTGTCCTTTCTAAGGACTCACGGGTGGAAGGTGAATCTAGAAAAGAGTTCACTGATTCCACAGACAAGGGTTTCCTGTCTTGGGAACTCTAATCGACTTTCTATCCATGAAAATCTTTTTGACGGAAGTCAGAAAGTTAAAGATTCTAAATACATGCTGATCCCTTCAGTCCAATCCTCGGCCGTCAGTGGCTCAATACATGGAGACAATTGGATTGATGGTGGCAGCAATGGACATCATTCCTTTTGCTCGGTTTCATCTCAGACCTCTACAGCTGAGCATGTTCAGACAATGGAATGGAGATTATGCAAATTTGTCTCCTCAAATAGATCTGGACAGGAGACAAGGGATTCTCTTCCTTGGTGGTTGTCGCCAGATCATCTGTCCCAAGGGACGTTCTTCCGCAGACCCACATGGGTGATAGTGACAACGGACGCCAGCCTGATAGGATGGGGTGCAGTCTGGGAGTTGAGAGCAATATTCAATGCGCTTCAGGCTTGGTCTCAGTTGGCTTCGGCCAAATTCATCAGATTCCAGTCAGACAACTTCACGACTGTGGCTTACATCAATCATCAGGGAGGAACAAGGAGTTCCTTAGCGATGACAGTAGTATCCAAGAAAATTCAGTGGGCGGAAGCTCACTCTTGTTATCTGTCAGAAATCTACATCCCAGGAGTGGACAACTGGGAGGCGGATTTTTTGGGCAGACAGACGTTTCATCCGGGGGAATGGGAACTCCATCCGGAGGTCTTTGCCAACCTGATTCTCAGATGGGGCAGGCCGGAGCTGGATTTCTCTTGTTAAGTGTGTTCACTCCACGGGTCATCCATTACTTATGGGATATATTCTCCTTCCCAACAGGAAGTTGCAAGAGGATCACCCAAGCAGAGCTGCTATATAGCTCCTCCCCTCACATGTCATATCCAGTCATTCTCTTGCAAGTCTCAACAAAGAAGGAGGTCGTGAGAGGAGTTGGAGTTTTTTACCTAATTATTCTTCAATCAAACGTTTATTATTTTAAAATGGCACAGGAGTGTGCTGTTTTTTCTCTCAGGCAGTATTTAGAAGAAGAATCTGCCTGCGTTTTCTATGATCTTAGCAGACGTAACTAAGATCCACTGGCTGTTCTCGCACATTCTGAGGAGTGGGGTAACTTCAGAAAAGGGAATAGCATGCGGGGTCCCCCGCAAATGAGGTATGTGCAGTAAAATATTTTCTAGGAATGGAATTGACTAAGAAAACACTGCTGTTACCCATATGATTTAAGTACAGCCTTTATTGCAGTAGTAGCGACTGGTATCAGACTGATAAATGTATGCGCAGTTGAGTTATTTTCTAGGGACTAGAATTTGACTGAGAAAATACTGTTAATACTGAAATAAATGTATGAGCCTTAACTGCAGTAGAAGCGACTGGTAGCAGGCTTAGTGATAACTTTGCATAACACTGGGAAGTTGTTTTTAAAACGTTTACTGGCATGTTATTCGTTTTGTGAGGTACTTTGGTGATAAATCTTTTTGGGCATGATTTTTTTCCATATGGCTAACGTATATTTCTGTATAGAAACAGGTCTCCCACTGTTGTAATATGAGTGGGAGGGGCCTTTTTTTAGCGCCTTGTTGCGCAGTTAAAATTCTAGCACAGTCTTCCTGCTTCTTCCTCCTTGATCCAGGACGCCTCCAGAGAGCTCAGGGGTCTTCAAAATTCATTTTTTGAGGGAGGTAATCAGTCACAGCAGACCTGTGACAGTGTGTTTGACTGTGATAAAAGTGTTAAATCTTAATTGATTATCCGTTTTTGGGTATTGAGGGGTTAATCATCCGTTTGCTAGTGGGTGCAATCCTCTGCTAAATTCATACATTTACTGTTAAACTTGTTGGCTATAACTGATTAGTTCATTGTTATTTCAACTGTGACAGTTTTTTTGTGTTTTTAAAAGCGCTGCAGCGTTTTTTCCATTGCTTGTAAAATTATTGAAAGATTTTTTCCAAGCTTGCTAGCCGTCATTGCTAGTCTGTTTAAACATGTCTGATACAGATGAATCTACTTGTTCCTTATGTTTAAAAGCCAATGTGGAGCCCAATAGAAATATGTGTACCAATTGTATTGATGTTACTTTAAATAAAAGTCAGTCTTTACTGGTAAAGAAATTATCACCATACAACGAGGGGGAAGTTATGCCGTCTAACTCTCCTCACGTGTCAGTACCTTCGCCTCCCGCTCAGGAGGTGCGTGAGATTGTGGCGCCAAGTACATCAAGGCCCTTACAAATCACTTTGCATGATATGGCTAATGTTATGAAAGAAGTATTATCTAATTTGCCTGAGTTAAGAGGCAAGCGCGATAGCTCTGGGTTAAGGACAGAGCACGCCGATTACATGAGAGCCATGTCCGATACTGCGTCACAATTTGCAGAACATGAGGACGGAGAGCTTCATTCTGTGGGTGACGGATCTGATCCGGGGAGACCGGATTCAGAAATTTAAATTTTTAAATTTAAGCTTGAGAACCTCCGTGTATTGCTAGGGGAGGTGTTAGCGGCTCTGAATGATTGCGACACGGTTGCAATCCCAGAGAAATTATGTAGGCTGGATAAATACTATGCGGTACCGGTGTGTACTGACGTTTTTCCTATACCTAAAAGGCTTACAGAAATTATTAGCAAGGAGTGGGATAGACCCGGTGTGCCCTTTTCCCCTCCTCCGATATTTAGAAAAATGTTCCCAATAGACGCCACCACACGAGACTTATGGCAGACGGTCCCTAAGGTGGAGGGAGCAGTTTCTACTTTAGCCAAGCGTACCACTATCCCGGTGGAGGATAGTTGTGCTTTCTCAGATCCAATGGATAAAAAATTAGAAGGTTACCTTAAGAAAATGTTTGTTCAACAAGGTTTTATATTACAGCCCCTTGCATGCATTGCGCCCGTCACTGCTGCAGCGGCATTTTGGTTTGAGTCTCTGGAAGAGGCTATTCGCACAGCACCATTGGATGAGATTATGAACAAGCTTAAAGCCCTTAAGCTAGCTAATGCATTTGTTTCGGATGCCGTTGTGCATTTAACCAAACTAACGGCTAAGAACTCCGGATTCGCCATCCAGGCGCGCAGAGCGCTATGGCTGAAATCCTGGTCAGCAGATGTAACCTCTAAATCTAAATTGCTTAATATTCCTTTCAAAGGGCAAACCTTATTCAGGCCCGGCTTGAAAGAAATTATTGCTGACATTACTGGAGGTAAGGGTCACACCCTTCCTCAGGACAGGGCCAAATCAAAGGCCAAACAGTCTAATTTTCGTGCCTTTGTAATTTCAAGGCAGGAGCAGCATCAACTTCCTCCGCTCCAAAACAGGAAGGAACTGCTGCTCGTTACAGACAGGGTTGGAAAGGCAACCAGTCCTGGAACAAGGGCAAGCAGGCCAGAAAACCTACTTCTGCCCCTAAGACAGCATGAAGAAAGGGCCCCCTATTCGGAAACGGATCTAGTGGGGGGCAGACTTTCTCTCTTCGCCCAGGCTTGGGCAAGAGATGTCCAGGATCCCTGGGCGTTGGAGATCATATCTCAGGGATACCTTCTGGACTTCAAAACTTCTCCTCCACAAGGGAGATTTCATCTGTCAAGGTTATCAACAAACCTAATAAAGAAAGAGGCATTTCTACGATGTGTACAAGACCTCTTAGTAATGGGAGTGATCCACCCGGTTCCGCGGACGGAACAAGGGCTAGGTTTTTACTCAAATCTGTTTGTGGTTCCCAAAAAAGAGGGAACCTTCAGGCCAATCTTGGACCTGAAGATCTTAAACAAATTCCTAAGGGTTCCATCGTTCAAAATGGAAACTATTCGAACCATCCTACCCATGATCCAAGAGGGTCAGTATATGACCACAGTGGACTTAAAGGATGCCTACCTTCACATACGGATTCACAAAGATCATTATCGGTACCTAAGGTTTGCCTTTCTAGACAGGCATTACCAGTTTGTAGCTCTTCCCTTCGGGTTAGCTACGGCCCCGAGAATTTTTACAAAGGTTCTGGGCTCGCTTCTGGCGGTACTAAGACCGCGAGGCATAGCGGTGGCTCCGTACCTAGACGACATTCTGATACAAGCGTTAAGTTTTTAAAATGCAAAGTCTCATACAGAGATTGTTCTAGCATTTCTGAGGTCGCATGGGTGGAAAGTGAACATGGAAAAGAGTTCTCTGTTACCACTCACAAGGGTTCCCTTTCTAGGGACTCTTATAGATTCTGTAGAGATGAAGATTTACCTGACGGAGTCCAGGTTATCAAAAATTCTAAATGCTTGCCGTGTCCTTCATTCCATTCCAAGCCCATCAGTAGCTCAGTGCATGGAAGTAATCGGCTTACTGGTCGCAGCAATGGACATAGTGCCATTTGCGCGCCTGCATCTCAGACCGCTGCAACTATGCATGCTAAGTCAGTGGAATGGGGATTACTCAGATCTGTCCCCTTTACTGAATCTGGACCAGGAGGCCAGAGATTCTCTTCTCTGGTGGTTGTCGCGGGTTCATCTGTCCAAAGGAATGACTTTTCGCAGACCAGATTGGACAATTGTAACAACAGATGCCAGCCTACTAGGCTGGGGCGCAGTCTGGAACTCCCTGAAGGCTCAGGGATCGTAGACTCAGGAGGAGAAACTCCTCCCAATAAACATTCTGGAATTAAGAGCAATATTCAATGCTCTTCTAGCTTGGCCTCAGTTAGCAACACTGAGGTTCATCAGATTTCAGTCGGACAACATCACGACTGTGGCTTACATCAATCATCAAGGGGGAACCAGGAGTTCCCTAGCGATGTTGGAAGTCTCGAAGATAATTTGCTGGGCAGAGTCTCACTCTTGTCACCTGTCAGCGATCTACATCCCAGGCGTGGAGAACTGGGAGGCGGACTTTCTAAGTCGCCAGACCTTTCATCCGGGGGAGTGGGAACTTCACCCGGAGGTATTCGCTCAACTGATTCTTCGTTGGGGCGAACCGGAGCTGGATCTCATGGCATCTCGCCAGAACGCCAAGCTTCCTTGTTACGGATCCAGGTCCAGGGACCCGGGAGCGGTGCTGGTAGATGCACTAGCAGCCCCTTGGGTTTTCAACATGGCTTATGTGTTTCCACCATTTCCATTGCTACCTCGACTGATTGCCAGGATCAAACAGGAGAGAGCATCAGTGATTCTGATAGCGCCTGCGTGGCCACGCAGGACCTGGTATGCAGACCTAGTGGACATGTCGTCCTGTCCACCATGGTCTCTGCCTCTGAGGCAGGACCTTCTAATTCAGGGTCCTTTCAACCATCCAAGCCTAATTTCTCTGAGGCTGACTGCATGGAGTTTGAACGCTTGATTCTATCAAAGCGTGGTTTTTCGGAGTCGGTTATTGATACATTAATACAGGCTCGGAAACCTGTTACCAGAAAAATTTACCATAAGATATGGCGTAAATATTTATATTGGTGTGAATCCAAGAGTTACTCATGGAGTAAGGTTAGGATTCCTAGGATATTGGCTTTTCTACAAGAAGGTTTAGAAAAGGGTTTATCCGCTAGTTCATTAAAAGGACAGATTTTTGCTCTGTCTATTCTTTTACACAAACGTCTGGCGGAGAATCCAGACGTCCAGGCTTTTTGTCAGGCTTTGGCTAGGATTAAGCCTGTGTTTAAAACTGTTGCTCCTCCATGGAGCTTAAACTTGGTTCTTAAAGTTCTTCAGGGTGTTCCGTTTGAACCCCTTCATTCCATTGATATTAAGCTTTTATCTTGGAAAGTTCTGTTTTTGATGGCTATTTCCTCGGCTCGAAGAGTCTCTGAGTTATCTGCCTTACATTGCGATTCTCCTTATCTGATTTGTCATTCAGACAAGGTAGTTCTGCGTACTAAACCTGGGTTTTTACCTAAGGTTGTTTCTAACAGGAATATCAATCAAGAGATTGTTGTTCCATCATTATGTCCTAAACCTTCTTCAAAGAAGGAACGTCTTTTGCATAATCTGGACGTAGTCTGTGCCCTGAAGTTCTACTTACAGGCAACTGAAGATTTTCGGCAAACTTCTTCTCTGTTTGTCGTTTATGCTGGACAGAGGAGAGGTCAAAAGGCTTCGGCCACCTCTCTCTCTTTTTGGCTTCGTAGCATAATACGTTTAGCCTATGAGACTGCTGGACAGCAGCCTCCTGAAAGAATTACAGCTCATTCCACTAGAGCTGTGGCTTCCACCTGGGCCTTTAAGAATGAGGCATCTGTTGAACAGATTTGCAAGGTTGCAACTTGGTCTTCACTTCATACCTTTTCAAAATTTTACAAATTTTTCACTTTTGCTTCTTCGGAGGCTGTTTTTGGGAGAAAGGTTCAGTGGCAGTGGTTCCTTCTGTTTAATGTTCCTGCCTTGTCCCTCCCATCATCCGTGTACTTTAGCTTTGGTATTGGTATCCCATAAGTAATGGATGACCCGTGGACTGAACACACTTAACAAGAGAAAACATAATTTATGCTTACCTGATAAATTTATTTCTCTTGTAGTGTGTTCAGTCCACGGCCCGCCCTGTCTGTTTTTTGAGGCAGTTCTAAATTTTAATTAAAACTCCAGTCACCACTGCACCCTATAGTTTTTCCTTTCTCGTCTTGTTTCGGTCGAATGACTGGATATGACATGTGAGGGGAGGAGCTATATAGCAGCTCTGCTTGGGTGATCCTCTTGCAACTTCCTGTTGGGAAGGAGAATATATCCCATAAGTAATGGATGACCCGTGGACTGAACACACCACAAGAGAAATAAATTTATCAGGTAAGCATAAATTATGTTTTTATGGCGTCTCGTCAGAATGCCAAGCTCTCGAGGTACGGATCCAGGTCCAGGGATCCTTAGGCCGAACTGATAGATGCCGTGGCAATGCCTTGTCGTTCAATCTAGCTTATATGTTCCCTCTGTTTGCTCTTCTTCCCCGGGTGATTGCTCGAGTCAAACAGGAGAGGGCTTCGGTGATTTTCTTGCTCCTGCGTGGCCTCGCAGGCCTTGGTATGCCGATCTGGTGGACATGTCATCTGCCGTCGTGAAAGCTTCCATTGCTCTTTGCCTCCCATAAGTAAGAATGAAATCCGTGGACTCGTCATATCGTAAAACTTTAAGAGTCGGCCCATTTTTGGTTCAGACCCTGGGTAGTGCTTGCTGATTGGTGGCTACATTTCGAAAGTTGCTTAAAATTGCATGCTCTATCTGAATGCATATATGCATATTTAATAAATGAAAGAAAAAGAGGTCCTGGAATGCAGATATTTTCTTCAGACAGACCTTGTTAAAAGTATTTAGGGGTGAGCAGTCTGAAGTGTGCTTTGAGCATAAATTGGAATTGTACACACAATAACACTATATAGAAAATAAGAGGGGGGGGGGAAATGCTCTTATTAGCACAAAGGCAGGGAGCTGAAGTTAAAATGTAACTTTTAGGGGGGGGCGTGTCCAAGAAGCAGCCATGATCGGTCGCAGATCTAGAGGCTCTTAACAAAAAACTGGCTAAAGATCATTTATCTACACTCCAGACAGTCAGTAACATTGAAGGATATGTATATCTATCGTGTAAACTTTCAGCATACCGATTTGAGCTAACTTTATGAAGCTTGCCCTGACTAGAGCCCTAAAAAAAGAGACTGTGATACCAGAAGGAGGCCATCCTAAAACATCTATTGACCACCCCCCCCGGTTCCGCGGGTAAAACAGGAACATCTAACTGCTGATTGATTATGGAGGAGTACTACTTAACTCTTCACATCCTATTGGCAGAACTTGAAGCCAAGGCAGAGAAGGGATTTCAGGATCTCATGGCCATTGTCAAAGATGGCCACACAGAGGATGGAGCTGACCATTTCAATCACCAGGAGACCGATACGCCTACGCCATCATTAAACTTACCGGTTACAAGTCTGATCCCGGCACCTCATCCTGAGACCTTGCACTTGGTCTCGACCTGCGCAAGCCAAAAATCGATAATATTACTATAGAAGTTCCAACCCGGTCTAATATGCCTACCTCAGCTATGGTAGTGACTTTCAACTTGAGGCCTGTGACTGTCTTCTTGCATGCGGCTCCTGGTTGCGGGGGTGCGGCCGGCCCCCGCGACTGGGTGCTGGATTGTGCTCATGATCCTCATTCACATGGAGGATGTGTATTGACGGAGTTGAGAAGGTGGCGATCTCCGGATTCATGGAGATGTGCATTTTTCTTGCTGGGCGAGTTCGCCTTATTGCAGATCGGGAAGGACTTTGATACACACCAGGATTTAACAGCTACGAGTCACTCTGGAGTTGGCTAAGAGAGGATTAACGATCGCAGTCACAACCAGGACTGCACTATAATGAACATATTATATCTAAGTGTTCAAGAGAAACCTTTTGCTCACTTAAAGGGACAAAGACAAGTTATATACACCAATAGTGCCTGACATACTCATTTTGGTATTAAGTTTGTGTGTATTTCCCCACCTAGTGTTGAATAACAGTTTATTTCTAATTTGTAGTTTGTAAAACAGAGTCTACAATATGGGTGAATACTTTCCTTTGAGTTTCTGAACCGCAGCCGTCTCACAGTCTCTCTTTAAACACTGTGCAAATGGATGTGTTGTGCTAAATAGAGGCGCTGGTTCTCTGTTTTCAGCTGTGGATAGAGGCACTGGTTCTCTGTTGTCAGCTGTACGCTCCTTCCCCACTTTATCTCACTTGTCCTCAATCTCTAGGTGCATGGAACAAGGCTGAGGTATCAAACTGAAGCATCTAAAATAAGGTGTAAATCTACTCACAGTAAATATTCCAAATGTCCGGCTCTCTCGTTTAAACAAAAGCTATTCCACAGATTTTTGAATAAAAAACTGTATTTATTAAGCTCAACGCGTTTCCACGGACCCAGCCGTCTTTCTCAAGAGCAGTAAAAAATTTAAAAGTGCTTTACATACCAAATAGCATACCTTGCCGCTCCACATGCGTTTTTTATATACATAATTATCAGACGGTACCTGTTTCCCCATTGGAGGAGAAACAGGCTTACACTTGTTACAGAAATTATCCCTTTACTGATATATTATTTGGAATAAACATAAATTATAACATCGATATCTAAATATCATAACAAATTTTAAAATATTAAAATATTTTCGGAATCTCTGTTTAGCCGGTTTTCAGTTCACTTTCGAGTTGTTTTGGCTTGTCAGTTCCTATTCAGGTCCGATCTAGATCACATGGTTTCAGCCGTCCAATGGGAGTGAGTGCCATTCTAGATACGATCACATGATTTTAAAGACCAATAGAAAACGTCTCTGCTTCTTGTATATGGATGAAACAAAATATAGTGAATAAAAAGACCGTTCATTATTATGATAAACAGTAAAGTGTTATAAACAGTAACATGTTAACTATTTTCATCAAACTGCTTGTCTTTAAAGACCAATAGAAAACTTCTCTGTTTCTTGTATATGGATGAAACAAAGTATAGTGAATAAAAAGACCATTCATTATTATGATAAACAGTAAAGTGTTATAAACAGTAACATGTTATCTACTTTCATTAAACTGCTTGCCTTTTCGTCTTTCTTTTATATAAATATAGCTAGACCAACTAAATTATACAATCTACTGATGTTCTTAAAGTATTTGCTATTATTGCTGAATTATGCAGTAATAAAATTAAGACCAGTATATTGTTTACTAGCAAGAGATAATTTTGCAAAGGGGTAAGTACATATACGTAAAAGTGTAGAATTAGAAGATTATGTGCAAGTTATTATAACTTTGTGTTGGCATTTATTATTACAATTAAAATGTCAGAATTTATAACAGAGATAAATATTTGGACATACGTGTTGGAGTTATCTCTAAATTATATTGCTCAAAAGCCATTTTTTAATTTCTTAGAATTTTATAAATCTCCTTACATTAACATTCAATTTATTGTTGCTACAGTTAATTCAATATATTCCAAATTCATTACACAAAAGCCGCTATTTTGGTGTCTTTATTAAGACCCCATTGTGCATATGTTTTAAGTGTATGTATACATTTCAGCTCTCTTTGATCTAGTTGTTTTGCTAGATTCATCTAGCAAGAGTTTTTTGTTTTAAATGGTACCGGTGTGTACTATTTACTCTCAGGCAGCAGATGAATGAAGACTTCTGCCTGGAGGATGATGATCTTAGCATTTGTCACTAAGATCCAGTACAGTTCCCACAGAGGCTGAGGGGTACAAGAAACTTCAGTGTGAGAAACGTTTTCATGCTATATAGCAGTGAGGTATGTTCAGTCATTTTTTCTGGAGAGACTGTATTTCAGAAAGGCTGACAGTATCCCAATGAGGGTAAGGGTAAGCAGTAATCCTAAGAGCTACAGAAGGGCATTACTAAGCTTGCATAAGGGGCTTATTACAAAAATGGTTGACACTAAGTTTTGAATGTTTGTGGGCAAACGTTTTATGAACTGGGAGTGCTGTTAATGTTTTGTGGGCAATAACGTTTTTTGGGCAACTTTATTGAGGGTACACTTGACTTTTTTTTTGGGTCTCAGAACCCACATGGCTAGTTTAAAACCGTTTTAGTACGTTTCTTTGAGGCTGTAGAGACATCGAGTGAGATGGGCGGGGCCTATTTTCGCGCCTCAGATGCGCAGTTATTTTCACTCTGCAAGCAGCAAGCTCCAACTCCTAAGGGCCCTTGTGGAATATTTGTTCATCAGGGTTTTCTTCTCCAACCTATAGCGTGCATTGTTCCTGTAACTACTGCAGCTTCTTTTTGGTTTGAGGCTCTGGAGGAGGCTCTTCAGGTTGAGACCCCATTAGATGATATTCTGGATAGAATTAGGGCTCTCAAGCTAGCTAATTCTTTCATTACTGATGCCGCTTTTCAACTGGCTAAATTAGCAGCAAAGAATTCAGGTTTTGCCATTTTAGCGCGTATAGCGTTATGTCTTAAGTCCTGGTCTGCTGATGTGTCATCAAAATCTAAGCTTTTAGCCATACCTTTCAAGGGTAAGACCCTATTCGGGCCTGAACTGAAAGAGATCATTTCAGATATCACTGGAGGGAAAGACCATGCCCTTCCTCAGGATAAGACAAATAAGTTGAGGACCAAACAAAATAATTTTCGTTCCTTTCGAAACTTCAAAGGTGGTCCCTCTACCTCTTCCCCTGCTACAAAGCAAGAGGGGAATTTTGCTTAATCCAAGTCAGTCTGGAGACCTAACCAGACTTGGAACAAGGGTAAACAGGCCAAGAAGCTCGCTGCTGCCACCAAGACAGCATGAAGGGGTAGCCCCCGATCCGGGACCGGATCTAGTAGGGGGTCAGACTTTCTCTCTTTGCTCAGGCTTGGGCAAGAGACGTTCGGGACTCCTAGGCGTTAGAAATCGTAACCCAGGGGTATCATCTAGATTTCAAGGATTCTCCTCCAAGGGGGAGATTCCATCTTTCTCAATTGTCTGTAAACCAGACAAAAAGAGAGGCGTTCTTACTCTGTGTAGAAGACCTATATACCATGGGAGTGATCTGCCCAGTTCCGAAAACAGAACAGGGGCAGGGGTTCTACTCCAGTCTGTTTGTGGTTCCCAAAGAAGAGGGAACCTTCAGACCAATTTTAGATCTCAAGATCCTAAACAAATTCCTCAGAGTCCCATCCTTCAAGATGGAGACCATTCGGACTATTTTACCAATGATCCAGGAGGGTCAATATATGACCACCGTGGACTTAGGATGCGTATCTACACATCCCTATACATAAAGATCATCACCAGTTCCTCAGGTTCGCCTTTCTGGACAAGCATTACCAGTTTGTGGCTCTTCCCTTCGGGTTGGCCACAGCTCCCAGAATTTTCACAAAAGTGCTAGGGTCCCTTCTGGCGGTTCTAAGGCCGCGGGGCATAGCTTTGGCACCTTTTCTGGGCGATATCTTAATTCAGGTGTCGACTTACCAACTAGCCAAGTCTAACACGGACATCGTGTTGGCTTTCCTAAGATCTCACGGGTGGAAAGTGAACGTAAAAAAGAGTTCACTTATCCCTCTCACAAGAGTTCCATTCCTGGGAACTCTGATAGATTCGGTTGACATGAAAATTTTTCTGACGGAGGTCAGGAAATCAAAGATTTCTCTTGTTAAGTGTGTTCAGTCCACGGGTCATCCATTACTTATGGGATATATTCTCCTTCCCAACAGGAAGTTGCAAGAGGATCACCCAAGCAGAGCTGCTATATAGCTCCTCCCCTCACATGTCATATCCAGTAATTCTCTTGCAACCCTCAACAAAGAAGGAGGTCGCGAGAGGAGCTGGAGTTTTTACTTAACTATTAACTATTAACTATTCTTCAATCAAAAGTTTGTTACTTTAAATGGCACCGGAGTGTGCTGTTTTTCTATCTCAGGCAGTATTTGGAAGAAGAAACTGCCTGCGTTTTTTATCTATGATCTTAGCAGGCGTAACTAAGATCCACTGGCTGTTCTCGACATTCTGAGGAGTGGGGTAACTTCAGACTGGGAATAGCATGCGGGGTCCTCCGCAAATGAGGTATGTGCGGTACTTTATTTTCTGGGAATGGAATTGACTAAGAAAATACTGCTGTTACCGTATGATGTAAGTACAGCCTTAAATGCAGTAGTAGCAACTGGTATCAGGCTGATAAATGTATGCGCAGTCGAGTTATATTCTAGGGACTAGAATTTGACTGAGAAAATACTGTTAACACTGAAATAATACTTAAGCCTTCTCTGCAGTGGTAGCGACTGGTAGCAGGCTTAGTAATAGCTTTGCATGACATTGAAAAATGTTGTTTTTTAATAAAACGTTTACTGGCATGTTATTCGTTTTTTTGTGAGGTACTTTGGTGATAAATCGCTTTGGGCATGATTTTTTGCACATGGCTAACATATTTTTCTGCATGGAAACCGTTATATCAGGGCTCCCACTGTTGTGATTGGAGTGGGAGGGCCCTTGTTTTAGCGTCTTATTGTGCAGTTAAAATTATTGCACAGTCTTTCTGCTTCTTCCTCCTTGATCCAGGACGTTTCTAGAGAGCTCAGGGGTCTGCAAATTTCATTTGTGAGGGAGGTAATCAGTCACAGCAGATCTGTGACAGTGTGCTGACTGTGATTAAAAGCGTTAAATCTTAATTGATATCTGTTTTATCCGTTTTGGGTATCGAGGGGTTAATCTTCCTTTTGCTAATGGGTGCAATCCTCTGCTAATAGTACACTTCTTGTTAAGAATTGTTTAATTATATCTGTATTTTTGAAGCGCTGCAGCGTTTTTTATATTGCTTGTAAAACTTATTGAAAGTGATTTCCAAGCTTGTTATTTTCATTGCTAAGTCTGTTTTAACATGTCTGATTCAGAGGAAACTGTTTGTTCATCATGTTCAAAAGCCAATGTGGAGCCCAATAGAACGATGTGTACCAATTGTATTGATATTGCTTTGAATAAAAGTCAATCTGTACCGATAAAGAAGCTATCACCAGACAACGAGGGGGAAGTTATGCCGCCTAACTCTCCTCACGTGTCAGTACCTGCGTCTCCCGCTCGGGAGATGCGTAGGATTGAGACACCTAGTACATCTAGGCCCTTACAAATCACTTTACATGATATGGCTAATGTTATGAAAGAAGTATTATATAATATGCCCGAATTAAGGGGCAAACGCGATAGCTCTGGGTTAAGGACAGAGCGCGCTGATGACACGAGAGCCATGTCTGATACTGCGTCACAACTTGCAGAACATGAGGACAGTGAGCTTCATTCTGTCGGTGACGGTTCTGATTCGGGGAGACCGGATTCAGAAATTTCAAATTTTAAATTTAAGCTTGAGAACCTCCGTGTGTTACTAGGGGAGGTATTAGCGGCTCTGAATGATTGCGACACGGTGGCAATTCCAGAGAAATTGTGTAGGTTGGATAGATACTATGCGGTACCGGTGTGTACTGACGTTTTTCCTATACCAAAAAGACTTACAGAAATTATCAGTAAGGAGTGGGATAGACCCGGTGTGCCTTTTTCCCCTCCACCGATATTTAGAAAAATGTTCCCTATAGACGCCACCACACGAGACTTATGGCAGACGGTCCCTAAGGTGGAGGGAGCAGTTTCTACGTTAGCCAAGCGTACCACTATCCCGGTGGAGGATAGCTGTGCTTTCTCAGATCCAATGGATAAAAAATTAGAGGGTTATCTTAAGAAAATGTTTGTTCAACAGGGTTTTATATTGCAGCCTCTTGCATGCATTGCGCCTGTCACGGCTGCAGCGGCATTCTGGTTTGAGTCTCTGGAAGAGGCGATTCGCACAGAGCCGTTGGATGAGGCCTTGAGCAAAGTTAGAACCCTTAAGCAGGCTAATGCGTTTGTTTCAGATGCCGTAGTACATCTAACCAAACTTACGGCTAAAAATTCCGGATTCGCCATACAGGCGCGCAGAGCGCTCTGGCTTAAATCCTGGTCAGCGGATGTAACTTCCAAGTCTAAACTACTTAACATTCCTTTCAAAGGGCAGACCTTATTCGGGCCCGACTTGAAGGAAATTATTGCTGACATTACGGGAGGTAAGGGCCACGCCCTTCCTCAGGACAGGGCCAAACCAAAGGCCAAACAGTCTAATTTTCGTGCCTTTCGTAACTTCAAGGCAGGAGCAGCATCGACTTCCTCCGCTCCAAAACAGGAAGGAACTACTGCTCGTTACAGACAAGGTTGGAAAGGCAACCAGTCATGGAACAAGGGCAAGCAGGCCAGAAAGCCTACTCCCGCCCCTAAGACGGCATGAAGTCAGGGCCCCCTATCCAGAGACGGATTTAGTGGGGGGCAGACTTTCTCTCTTTGCCCAGGCTTGGGCAAGAGATGTGCAGGATCCCTGGACGTTAAAGATTATATCTCAGGGATACCTTCTGGATTTCAAATCCTCTCCTCCACAATGGAGGTTCCATCTTTCGAGGTTATCGACAAACCTAGTAAAGAGAGAGGCATTTCTACAATGTGTACAAGACCTCTTAATCATGGGGGTGATCCACTCAGTTCCGCGATCGGAACAAGGATTTTACTCAAATCTATTTGTGGTTCCCAAAAAAGAGGGAACCTTCAGACCAATCTTGGACTTAAAGATCTTAAACAAATTCCTAAGGGTACCATCGTTCAAGATGGAAACCATTCGAACCATCCTACCCATGATCCAAGAGGGTCAATATATGACCACGGTGGACTTAAAGGATACTTACCTTCATATACCGATTCACAAAGATCATTATCGGTACCTAAGGTTTGCCTTTCTAGGCATTACCAGTTTGTGGCTCTTCCCTTCGGGTTAGCCACGGCCCCGAGAATTTTTACGAAGGTTCTGGGCTCACTTCTGCTGGTACTAAGACCACGAGGCATAGCGGTGGCTCCGTACCTAGACGACATTCTGATACAAGCGTCAAATTTTCAGAATGCAAAGTCTCATACAGAGATAGTTCTAGCATTTCTGAGGTCGCATGGGTGGAAAGTGAACGTGGAAAAGAGTTCTCTGTTACCACTCACATGGGTTCCTTTTCTAGGGACTCTTATAGATTCTGTAGAGATGAAGATTTACCTGACGGAGTCCAGGTTATCAAGGATTCTCAATGCTTGCCGTGTCCTTCATTCCATTCCAAGCCCATCGGTAGCTCAGTGCATGGAGGTAATCGGCTTAATGGTAGCGGCAATGGACATAGGGCCATTTGCGCGCCTGCATCTCAGACCGCTGCAACTATGCATGCTCAGTCAATGGAACGGGGATTACTCAGATCTGTCCCCTTTGCTAAATCTGGACCAGGAGACCAGGGATTCGCTTCTCTGGTGGTTGTCACCGGTTCATCTGTCCAAAGGAATGACCTTTCGCAGGCCAGATTGGACGATTGTAACAACGGATGCCAGCCTTCTAGGCTGGGGAGCAGTCTGGAATTCCCTGAAGGCTCAGGGATCGTGGACTCAGGAGGAGAAACTCCTCCCAATAAACATTCTAGAATTAAGAGCAATATTCAATGCTCTTCTGGCTTGGCCTCAGTTAGCAAAGCTGAGGTTCATCAGATTTCAGTCGGACAATATCACGACTGTGGCTTACATCAATCATCAAGGGGGAACCAGGAGTTCCCTAGCGATGTTGGAAGTCTCGAAGATAATTCGCTGGGCAGAGTCTCACTCTTGCCACCTGTCAGCGATTCACTTCCCAGGCATAGAGAACTGGGAGGCGGATTTCCTAAGTCGCCAGACTTTTCATCCGGGAGAGTGGGAACTTCACCCGCAGGTATTTGCTCAACTGATTCGTCGTTGGGGCAAACCGGATCTGGATCTCATGGCATCTCGCCAGAACGCGAAGCTTCCTTGTTACGGATCCAGGTCCAGGGACCCGGGAGCGGTGCTGGTAGATGCATTAGCAGCCCCTTGGGTTTTCAACATAGCTTATGTGTTTCCACCATTTCCGTTGCTACCTCGGCTGATTGCCAGGATCAAACAGGAGAGGGCATCGGTAATTCTGATAGCGCCTGCGTGGCCACGCAGGACCTGGTATGCAGACCTAGTGGACATGTCGTCCTGTCCACCATGGTCTCTTCCTCTGAGGCAGGACCTTCTAATTCAGGGTCCTTTCAACCATCCAAACCTAATTTCTCTGAGGCTGACTGCCTGGAAATTGAACGCTTGATTCTATCAAAGCGTGGGTTTTCGGATTCGGTTATTGATACATTAATACAGGCTCGGAAACCTGTGACAAGAAAAATTTACCATAAGATATGGCGTAAATATTTATATTGGTGCAAATCCAAGAGTTACTCATGGAGTAAGGTTAGGATTCCTAGGATATTAGCTTTTCTACAAGAGGGTTTAGAAAAGGGTTTATCCGCTAGTTCGCTAAAGGGACAGATTTCAGCTCTGTCTATTCTTTTACACAAACGTCTGGCAGAGCATCCAGCCGTCCAGGCCTTTTGTCAGGCTTTGGCTAGAATTAAACCTGTGTTTAAAGCTGTTGCTCCTCCGTGGAGCTTAAACTTGGTTCTTAAAGTTCTTCAGGGTGTTCCGTTTGAACCCCTTCATTCCATTGATATTAAGCTTTTATCTTGGAAAGTTTTGTTTTTGATGGCTATTTCCTCGGCTCGAAGAGTCTCTGAGTTATCTGCCTTACATTGTGATTCTCCTTATCTGATCTTTCATTCAGACAAGGTAGTTCTGCGTACTAAACCTGGGTTTTTACCTAAGGTTGTTTCTAACAGGAATATCAATCAAGAGATTGTTGTTCCATCGTTATGTCCTAATCCTTCTTCAAAGAAGGAACATCTTTTGCATAATCTAGACGTGGTCCGTGCTCTGAAGTTCTACTTACAGGCAACTAAAGATTTTTGACAAACTTCTTCTCTGTTTGTCGTTTACTCTGGACAGAGGAGGGGTCAAAAGGCTTCGGCTACCTCTCTCTTTTTGGCTTCGTAGCATAATACGTTTAGCCTATGAGACTGCTGGACAGCAGCCTCCTGAAAGAATTACAGCTCATTCCACTAGAGCTGTGGCTTCCACCTGGGCCTTTAAGAATGAGGCCTCTGTTGAACAGATTTGCAAGGCTGCAACTTGGTCTTCGCTTCATACTTTTTCCAAATTTTACAAATTTGACACTTTCGCTTCATCGGAGGCTGGTTTTGGGAGAAAGGTTCTACAGGCAGTGGTTCCTTCTGTTTAATGTTCCTGCCTTGTCCCTCCCATCATCCGTGTACTTAGCTTTGGTATTGGTATCCCATAAGTAATGAATGACCCGTGGACTGAACACACTTAACAAGAGAAAACATAATTTATGCTTACCTGATAAATTTATTTCTCTTGTAGTGTGTTCAGTCCACGGCCCGCCCTGTCTTTTTTTGAGGCAGGTTCTAAATTTTAAAATTATAACTCCAGTCACCACTGCACCTTATAGTTTCTCCTTTCTCGTCTTGTTTCGGTCGAATGACTGGATATGACATGTGAGGGGAGGAGCTATATAGCAGCTCTGCTTGGGTGATCCTCTTGCAACTTCCTGTTGGGAAGGAGAATATATCCCATAAGTAATGGATGACCCGTGGACTGAACACACTACAAGAGAAATACATTTATCAGGTAAGCATAAATTATGTTTTTAACCATCTGCCGAGCTCTTCATTCCATTCCTTGGCCGTCAGTGGCTCAGTGTATGGAGGTAATCGGACTAATGGTAGCAGCAATGGACATAGTTCTGTTTGCTAGCTTGCATCTCAGATAAATAATCAGTGGAATGGGGATTATGCAGATTTATCTCCTCAGATAAATCTGGATCAAGAGACCAGAGACTCTCTTCTTTGGTGGTTGTCACAGGATCATCTGTCCCAGGGAATGTTTCCTCAGGCCAGCATGGGTCATAGTGCAGTCTGGAATTCCCTGAAAACACAGGGTTTGTGGAGGCTCTCCTCCCGATAAATATTCTAGAACTGAGAGCTATATTCAATGCGCTTCTGGCCTGGCCTCAGCTGGCTTCGGCCAGATTCATAAGATTCCAGTCGGACAATATCACGACTGTAGCATATATCAATCATCAGGGGGGAACAAAGAGTTCTCTAGCGATGATAGAGGTTACCAAAATAATTTGATGGGCAGAGACTCACTCTTGCCATCTATCAGCAATCTATATCCCAGGAGTGGAGAACTGGGAAGCGGATTTTCTAAGTCATCAGACTTTTCATCCTGGGGAGTGGGAACTCCATCCGGAGGTGTTTGCACAATTGATTCAGCAATGGGGCACACCAGAATTGGATCTGATGGCGTCTCGTCAGAACGCCAAACTTCCTTGTTACGGGTCCAGGTCAAGGGATCCTCAGGCAGTACTGATAGATGCTCTAGCAGTACCCTGGTCGTTCAACCTGGCTTATGTGTTTCCACCTTTTTCCTCTTGTAAGGTGTATCCAGTCCACGGATTCATCCATTACTTGTGGGTTATTCTCCTTCCCAACAGGAAGCTGCAAGAGGACACCCACAGCAGAGCTGTCTATATAGCTCCTCCCCTAACTGCCACTCCCAGTCATTCTCTTGCAGCTCTCGACAAGAAAGGAAGTATCAAGAGATATGTGGTGACTTAGTGTAGTTTATCTTCAATCAAAAGTTTGTTATTTTTAAATGGTACCGGCGTTGTACTGTTTTTACCTCAGGCAGAAATTAGAAGAAGAGTTCTGCCTGAGGTTTTTGATGATCTTAGCAGGTTGTAACTAAGGTCCACTGCTGTTCTCACACATAACTGAAGAGCATGGGAAAACTTCAGCTGGGGGAATGGCCTGCAGAATTAACTGCTCTGAGGTATGTTCAGCACATGTTTTTCTAGAGAGATGCTAAGGTCTAGAAAATGCTGACAGTGCCTGATATATTTAAGGTAAGCCTGATTACAGTGATTTAACAAACGACTGGGATCATGCTTGCAGTAAAGGGTAATATTCATGTTACTTGCTCTTATTACTTAGTATGTAAAACGTTTGCATGAAAAATAAAAAACGTTTTTTACTGAGGGTGATAAATCTTTATTTGGGGCCTAGTTTTCCACATGGCTGACTAGATTTTTCCTAGGAGTAATTATTTATGGCCCTTTTACTTTGAGTGCATGGTGGGAGGGGCCTATTTTCGCGCTCTAATTGCGCAGTAGTTTTTACAGTCTGAGACATCCAGCTTCCCTGAAGGAGTCCCCTGACATATAGGACCTCTGTAAAGGGTTTTTGTGCCTACAAAAGTCGTTTTATGGGCAGGTAGGAGCCACAGTAGAGCTGTGGCAGTTTGCTTGTGACTGTTTATAACGGTTTTACCGTTTTTCTGATTAGTTTTTGAGTCTGAGGGGTTAATCATCCATTTGCAAGTGGGTGCAATGCTATTTTAGTCTATTATACACACTGTAAAAATTTAGTAGAGTTTACTGCTTTTTCTTCTGTTAAGTGTGATCAGTCCACGGGTCATCATTACTTCTGGGATATTACTCCTCCCCAACAGGAAGTGCAAGAGGATTCACCCAGCAGAGCTGCATATAGCTCCTCCCCTCTACGTCACTCCCAGTCATTCTCTTGCACCCAACGACTAGATAGGATGTGTGAGAGGACTATGGTGATTATACTTAGTTTTATATCTTCAATCAAAAGTTTGTTATTTTAAAATAGCACCGGAGTGTGTTATTATCTCTCTGGCAGAGTTTGAAGAAGAATCTACCAGAGTTTTTGTTATGATTTTAGCCGGAGTAGTTAAGATCATATTGCTGTTTCTCGGCCATCTGAGGAGAGGTAAACTTCAGATCAGGGGACAGCGGGCAGATGAATCTGCATAGAGGTATGTAGCAGTTTTTATTTTCTGACAATGGAATTGATGAGAAAATCCTGCCATACCGATATAATGTCATGTATGTATACTTTACACTTCAGTATTCTGGGGAATGGTACTTCACTAGAATTACACTGTAAGAAATACATAAAGCTGTTTAATAACTAGAGATTATGTTTAACGTTTTTGCTGGAATGTAAAATCGTTTTCATTTACTGAGGTACTGAGTGAATAAATGTTTGGGCACTATTTTTCCACTTGGCAGTTGCTTAATCTGTTTTCTGACAGTTTCTGTTCTCCCTCACTGCTGTGTGTGAGGGGGAGGGGCCGTTTTTTGGCGCTTTTACTACGCATCAAATATTTCAGTCAGCAACTCATTGTATTCCCTGCATGATCCGGTTCATCTCTACAGAGCTCAGGGGTCTTCAAAACTTATTTTGAGGGAGGTAATTTCTCTCAGCAGAGCTGTGAGAATTATAGTTTGACTGAGATAAAAAACGTTTATTCTGTAATTTGTTTCCTGCTTTCAGAATTTGTTATCTTTGCTAATGGGATTAAACCTTTGCTAAAGTTGTGTTATTTACAAGGATTGAGGCTATAACTGTTTCAATTTATTAATTTTCAACTGTCATAGATCTTCTGTGCTTCTTAAAGGCACAGTACGTTTTAATATTATTCTAATTGAATTGTATTTCCAAGTTACAAGTTTATTTGCTAGTGTGTTAAACATGTCTGATTCAGAGGATGATACCTGTGTCATTTGTTGCAATGCCAAAGTGGAGCCCAATAGAAATTTATGTACTAACTGTATTGATGCTACTTTAAATAAAAGTCAATCTGTACAAATTGAACAAATTTCACCAAACAACGAGGGGAGAGTTATGCCGACTAACTCGCCTCACGTGTCAGTACCTACATCTCCCGCTCAGAGGGAGGTGCGTGATATTGTAGCGCCGAGTACATCTGGGCGGCCATTACAAATCACATTACAGGATATGGCTACTGTTATGACTGAGGTTTTGGCTAAATTACCAGAGCTAAGAGGTAAGCGTGATCACTCTGGGGTGAGAACAGAGTGCGCTGATAATATTAGGGCCATGTCAGACACTGCGTCACAGGTGGCAGAACATGAGGACGGAGAGCTTCATTCTGTGGGTGACGGTTCTGATCCAAACAGACTGGATTCAGATATTTCAAATTTTAAATTTAAACTGGAAAACCTCCGTGTATTACTAGGGGAGGTGTTAGCGGCTCTGAATGATTGTAACACAGTTGCAATACCAGAGAAAATGTGTAGGTTGGATAAATATTTTGCGGTACCGACGAGTACTGAGGTTTTTCCTATACCTAAGAGACTTACTGAAATTGTTACTAAGGAGTGGGATAGACCCGGTGTGCCGTTCTCACCCCCTCCGATATTTAGAAAAATGTTTCCAATAGACGCCACCACAAGGGACTTATGGCAAACGGTCCCTAAGGTGGAGGGAGCAGTTTCTACCTTAGCTAAGCGTACCACTATCCCGGTGGAGGATAGCTGTGCTTTTTCAGATCCAATGGATAAAAAATTAGAGGGTTACCTTAAGAAAATGTTTGTTCAACAAGGTTTTATATTGCAACCCCTTGCATGCATTGCGCCGATCACGGCTGCAGCGGCATTCTGGATTGAGTCTCTGGAAGAGAACATTGGTTCAGCTACTCTGGACGACATTACGGACAGGCTTAGAGTCCTTAAACTAGCTAATTCATTCATTTCGGAGGCCGTAGTACATCTTACTAAACTTACGGCGAAGAATTCAGGATTCGCCATTCAGGCACGCAGGGCGCTGTGGCTAAAATCCTGGTCAGCTGATGTTACTTCTAAGTCTAAATTGCTTAATATACCTTTCAAAGGGCAGACCTTATTCGGGCCCGGGTTGAAAGAGATTATCGCTGACATTACAGGAGGTAAAGGCCATGCCCTGCCTCAGGACAAAGCCAAAGCCAAGACAGTCTAATTTTCGTTCCTTTCGTAATTTCAAAGCAGGAGCAGCATCAACTTCCTCTGCACCAAAACAGGAAGGAGCTGTTGCTCGCTACAGACAAGGCTGGAAACCTAACCAGTCCTGGAACAAGGGCAAGCAGACTAGGAAACCTGCTGCTGCCCCTAAAACAGCATGAATTGAGGGCCCCCGATCCGGGATCGGATCTAGTGGGGGGCAGACTTTCTCTCTTCGCCCAGGCTTGGGCAAGAGATGTTCAGGATCCCTGGGCGCTAGAGATAATATCTCAGGGATACCTTCTGGACTTCAAATACTCTCCTCCAAGAGAGAGATTTCATCTGTCAAGATTGTCAACAATCCAGACAAAGAAAGAGGCGTTTCTACGCTGCGTACAAGAGCTCTTGTTAATGGGAGTAATCCATCCAGTTCCACGATCGGAACAGGGACAGGGGTTTTACTCAAATCTGTTTGTGGTTCCCAAAAAAGAGGGAACTTTCAGACCAATCCTGGACTTAAAGATCCTAAACAAATTCCTAAGAGTTCCATCGTTCAAGATGGAGACTATTCGGACAATTTTACCTATGATCCAAGAGGGTCAGTACATGACCACTGTAGATTTAAAAGATGCTTACCTTCACATACCGATTCACAAAGATCATTATCGGTACCTAAGGTTTGCCTTCCTAGACAGGCATTACCAGTTTGTGGCTCTTCCATTCGGATTGGCTACAGCTCCAAGAATCTTCACAAAGGTTCTGGGTGCTCTTCTGGCGGTACTAAGACCGCGGGGAATCTCGGTAGCTCCATACCTAGACGACATTCTGATACAAGCTTCAAGCTTTCAAACTGCCAAGTCTCATACAGAGTTAGTGCTGGCATTTCTAAGGTCACATGGATGGAAGGTGAACGAAAAGAAAAGTTCACTCGTTCCACTCACAAGAGTTCCCTTCCTGGGGACTCTTATAGATTCTGTAGAAATGAAGATTTACCTGACAGAGGACAGGCTAACAAGACTTCAAAGTGCTTGCCGCACCCTTCATTCCATTCAACACCCGTCAGTGGCTCAATGCATGGAGGTAATCGGCTTAATGGTAGCGGCAATGGACATAGTACCCTTTGCACGCTTACACCTCAGACCACTGCAACTGTGCATGCTAAGTCAGTGGAATGGGGATTACTCAGACTTATCCCCTTCTCTGAATCTGGATCAAGAGACCAGAAATTCTCTTCTATGGTGGCTTTCTCGGCCACATCTGTCCAGGGGGATGCCATTCAGCAGACCAGACTGGACAATTGTAACAACAGACGCCAGCCTTCTAGGTTGGGGTGCCGTCTGGAATTCTCTGAAGGCTCAGGGACAATGGAGTCAGGAGGAGAGTCTCCTGCCAATAAACATTCTGGAATTGAGAGCAGTTCTCAATGCCCTCCTGGCTTGGCCCCAGTTGACAACTCGGGGGTTCATCAGGTTTCAGTCGGACAACATCACGACTGTAGCTTACATCAACCATCAGGGAGGGACAAGAAGCTCCCTAGCTATGATGGAAGTATCAAAGATAATTCGCTGGGCAGAGTCTCACTCTTGCCACCTGTCAGCAATCCACATCCCGGGAGTGGAGAACTGGGAGGCGGATTTCTTAAGTCGTCAGACTTTTCATCCGGGGGAGTGGGAACTTCATCCGGAGGTCTTTGCCCAAATACTTCGACGTTGGGGCAAACCAGAGATAGATCTCATGGCGTCGCGACAGAACGCCAAGCTTCCTCGTTACGGGTCCAGATCCAGGGATCCAGGAGCAGTCCTGATAGATGCTCTGACAGCACCTTGGGACTTCAGGATGGCTTACGTGTTTCCACCCTTCCCGTTACTTCCTCGATTGATTGCCAGAATCAAACAAGAGAGAGCATCAGTGATTCTAATAGCACCTGCGTGGCCACGCAGGACTTGGTATGCAGACCTGGTGGACATGTCATCCTGTCCACCTTGGTCTCTACCTCTGAAACAGGACCTTCTGATACAGGGTCCCTTCAAACATCAAAATCTAACTTCTCTGAAGCGGACTGCTTGGAAATTGAACGCTTGATTTTATCAAGACGTGGGTTTTCTGAGTCAGTTATTGATACCTTAATACAGGCTAGGAAACCTGTTACCAGAAAGATTTACCATAAGATATGGCGTAAATACCTATATTGGTGTGAATCCAAAGGTTACTCGTAGTTACTAGTAAGGTTAGGATTCCTAGGATATTGTCTTTTCTACAAGAAGGTTTAGAAAAGGGTTTATCTGCTAGTTCATTAAAGGGACAGATCTCAGCTCTGTCCATTCTGTTACACAAACGTCTGTCAGAAGTTCCTGACGTCCAGGTTTTTTGTCAGGCTTTGGCCAGGATTAAGCCTGTGTTTAAAACTGTTGCTCCACCATGGAGTTTAAACCTTGTTCTTAATGTTTTACAGGGCGTTCCGTTTGAACCCCTTCATTCCATTGATATAAAGTTGTTATCTTGGAAAGTTCTATTTTTAATGGCTATTTCCTCGGCTCGAAGAGTCTCTGAATTATCAGCCTTACATTGTGATTCTCCTTATTTGATTTTTCATTCGGATAAGGTAGTCCTGCGTACTAAACCTGGGTTCTTACCTAAGGTAGTTACTAACAGGAATATCAATCAAGAGATTGTTGTTCCTTCTTTATGCCCAAATCCTTCTTCAAAGAAGGAACGTCTACTGCACAACCTGGATGTAGTCCGTGCTCTAAAATTTTACTTACAGGCAACTAAGGAATTTCGACAAACGTCTTCTCTGTTTGTCATTTACTCTGGGCAGAGGAGAGGTCAAAAAGCTTCCGCTACCTCTCTTTCTTTTTGGCTTCGTAGCATAATTCGTTTAGCTTATGAGACTGCTGGACAGCAGCCTCCTGAAAGAATTACAGCTCATTCTACTAGAGCTGTGGCTTCCACTTGGGCCTTCAAGAATGAGGCCTCTGTTGAACAGATTTGCAAGGCTGCAACTTGGTCTTCGCTTCATACTTTTTCCAAATTTTACAAATTTGACACTTTTGCTTCATCGGAGGCTATTTTTGGGAGAAAGGTTCTTCAGGCAGTGGTTCCTTCTGTATAAAGAGCCTGCCTATCCCTCCCGTCATCCGTGTACTTTTGCTTTGGTATTGGTATCCCAGAAGTAATGATGACCCGTGGACTGATCACACTTAACAGAAGAAAACATAATTTATGCTTACCTGATAAATTCCTTTCTTCTGTAGTGTGATCAGTCCACGGCCCGCCCTGTTTTTAAGGCAGGTAAATATTTTTTAATTTATACTCCAGTCACCACTTCACCCTTGGCTTTTCCTTTCTCGTTGGTCCTTGGTCGAATGACTGGGAGTGACGTAGAGGGGAGGAGCTATATGCAGCTCTGCTGGGTGAATCCTCTTGCACTTCCTGTTGGGGAGGAGTAATATCCCAGAAGTAATGATGACCCGTGGACTGATCACACTACAGAAGAAAGGAATTTATCAGGTAAGCATAAATTATGTTTTTTCACTGTTTTGCAGTTTATGTGATTGTTTTTTTTCCCTTAAAGGCACAGTACCGTTTTTTATATTCTGCTTTCTTTCATGTAATTAGCAAGAGTCCATGAGCTAGTGACGTATGGGATATACATTCCTACCAGGAGGGGCAAAGTTTCCCAAACCTCAAAATGCCTATAAATACACCCCTCACCACACCCTCAAATCAGTTTTACAAACTTTGCCTCCCATGGAGGTGGTGAAGTAAGTTTGTGCTAGATTCGACGTTAATATGCGCTTCGCAGCAGGCTGAAGCCCGGTTTTCCTCTCAGTGTTGCAGTGAATGTCAGAGGGATGTGAAGAGAGTATTGCCTATTTGAATTCAATGGTCTCCTTCTACGGGATCTATTTCATAGGTTCTCTGTTATCGGTCGTAGAGATTCATCTCTTACCTCCCTTTTCAGATCGACGATATACTCTTATATACCATTACCTCTACTGATTCTCGTTTCAGTACTGGTTTGGCTTTCTACTACATGTAGATGAGTGTCCTGGGGTAAGTAAGCCTTATTTTTTGTGACACTCTAAGCTATGTTTGGGCACTTTTATATAAAGTTCTAAATATATGTGTTTAAACATTTATTTGCCTTGATTCAGGATGTTCAATATTCCTTATTTCAGACAGTCAGTTTCATTATTGGGATAATGCATATGAATGAATCATTTTTTCTTACCTTAAAAATTGACTTTTTTCCCTGTGGGCTGTTAGGCTTGCGGGGGCTGAAAATGCTTCATTTTATTGCGTCATTCTTGGCGCAGACTTTTTTGGCGCAAAAAAATTTCTAGATCATTTCCGGCGTCATACTTGTCGCCGGAAGTTGTTCGTGTTTGCGTCATTTTTTTGACGTTTTGTGCCAAAAATGTCGGCGTTACCGGATGTGGCGTCATTTATGTCTCCACCTTTTTTCTCACATCATTTTTCATTTGCTTCTGGTTGCTAGAGGCTTGTTCATTGGCATTTTTTCCCATTCCTGAAACTGCCTTTTAAGGAATTTGATAGATTTTGCTTTATATGTTGTTTTTTCTCTTGAATATTGCAAGATGTCTCAGATTGACCCTGGATCAGAAGCTACTTCTGGAAAAACGCTGCCTGATGCTGGTTCCACCAAAGTTAAGTGTATCTGCTGTAAACTTGTGGCATCTGTCCCTCCGGCTGTAGTTTGTGATGAATGTCATGATAAGCTTGCTAATGCAGATAGTATTTTCATTAGTAATATACCATTACCTGTTGCTGTTCCATCAACATCTAATACTCAAAATGTTCCTGTTAATATAAGAGATTTTGTTTCTAAATCTATTAGGAAGGCTATGTCTGTTATTCCTCCTTCCAGTAAACGTAAAAGGTCTTTTAAAACTTCTCATTTTTCAGATGAATTTTTAAATGAACATCATCATTCTGATTTGTCTATTTCTGATGATGATTTTTCTGGTTCAGAGGATTCTGTCTCAGATATTGACACTGATAAATCTTCATATTTATTTAAAATGGAATTTATTCGTTCTTTACTTAAAGAAGTTTTAATCGCACTAGAGATGGAGGAATCTAGTCCTCTTGATACTAAATCTACTAAGCGTTTAAATTCGGTTTTTAAACCTCCTGTAGTTATTCCGGAAGTTTTTCCTGTCCCTGATGCTATTTCTGAAGTAATTTCTAGGGAATGGAATAATCTGGGTAATTCATTTACTCCTTCTAAAAGGTTTAAGAAATTGTATCCTGTGCCATCTGACAGATTAGAGTTTTGGGACAAAATCCCTAAAGTTGATGGGGCTATCGCTACTCCTACGGCAGATAGTACTTCCTTTAAGGATCCTTTAGATAGGAAAATTGATTCCTTTCTAAGGAAAGCTTATTTATGTTCAGGTAATCTTCTTAGACCTGCTATTTCTTTGGCTGGATTCTCAGTCATAGAGGTTTCTCTGACTCTGTAATTAATACTATGTTACAGGCTCGTAAATCTGTGTCTAGGAAGATATATTATCGAGTCTGGAAGACTTACATTTCTTGGTGCTCTTCTCATCATTTTTCCTGGCATTCTTTTAGAATTCCTAGAATTTTACAATTTCTTCAGGATGGTCTGGATAAATGTTTGTCTGCAAGTTCTTTGAAAGGACAAATTTCTGCTCTTTCTGTGTTGTTTCACAGAAAGATTGCTAATCTTCCTGATATTCATTGTTTTGTTCAGGCTTTGGTTCGTATCAAACCTGTCATTAAGTCAATCTCTCCTCCTTGGAGTTTGAATTTGGTTCTGGGGGCTTTACAAGCTCCTCCGTTTGAACCTATGCATTCTCTGGACGTTGAATTACTTTCTTGGAAAGTCCTGTTCCTTTTGGCCATCTCTTCTGCTAGAAGAGTTTCAGAGTTATCTGCTCTTTCGTGTGAATCTCCTTTTCTGATTTTTCATCAGGATAAGGCGGTGTTGCAAACTTCATTTAAATTTTTACCTAAAGTTGTGAACTCTAACAACATTAGTAGAGAAATTGTGGTTCCTTCATTGTGTCCTAATCCTAAGAATTCTAAGGAAAGAACGTTGCATTCTTTGGATGTAGTTAGAGCTTTGAAATATTATGTTGAATCTACTAAGGATTTCCGAAAGACTTCTAGTCTATTTGTTATCTTTTCCGGTTCTAGGAAAGGTCAGAAGGCCTCTGCCATTTCTTTGGCATCTTGGTTAAAATCTTTGATTCATCATGCTTATGTCGAGTCGGGTAAAACTCCACCTCAAAGGATTACAGCTCATTCTACTAGGTCAGTTTCTACTTCCTGGGCGTTTAGGAATGAAGCTTCGGTTGATCAGATTTGCAAAGCAGCCACTTGGTCTTCTTTGCATACTTTTACTAAATTCTACCATTTTGATGTGTTTTCTTCTTCTGAAGCAGTTTTTGGTAGAAAAGTACTTCAGGCAGCTGTTTCAGTTTGATTCTTCTGCTTATAATTTCAGTTTTTTTCATTATAAGATTTAAACTTTATTTTGGGGTGTGGATTATTTTTTCAGCGGAATTGGCTGTCTTTATTTTATCCCTCCCTCTCTAGTGACTCTTGCGTGGAAGCTCCACATCTTGGGTATTTATTATCCCATACGTCACTAGCTCATGGACTCTTGCTAATTACATGAAAGAAAACATAATTTATGTAAGAACTTACCTGATAAATTCATTTCTTTCATATTAGCAAGAGTCCATGAGGCCCACCCTTGTTTGTGGTGGTTATGATTTTTTTGTATAAAGCACAATTATTCCAATTCCTTATTTTTTATGCTTTTGCACTTTTTTCTTATCACCCCACTTCTTGGCTATTCGTTAAACTGATTTGTGGGTGTGGTGAGGGGTGTATTTATAGGCATTTTGAGGTTTGGGAAACTTTGCCCCTCATGGTAGGAATGTATATCCCATACGTCACTAGCTCATGGACTCTTGCTAATATGAAAAAAATGAATTTATCAGGTAAGTTCTTACATAAATTATGTTTTTTCACATTTATTAAAGTGTTTTCCAAGCTGGCTGGTCTCATTACTAGTCTGTTAAACATGTCTGACATAGAGGAAACTCCTTGTTCATTATGTTTAGAAGCCATTGTGGAACCCCCTCTTATAATGTGTACCAAATGCACTGATCTTACTATAAATTTTAAAGACCATATTCTGGCTTTAAAAGATTTATCACCAGAGGAAATTGACAAGGGGGAAGTTATGCCGACTAACTCTCCCCACGTGTCAGAACCTATAACTCCCGCTCAAGGGACGCCAAGTACATCTAGCGCGCCCATTGCGTATACTTTACAAGACATAGCGGCAGTTATGAATCATACCCTTACAGAGGTATTGTCCAAACTGCCAGGGTTACAAGGAAAGCGAGACAGCTCTGGGGCTAGAACAAATACAGAGCTCTCTGACACTTTAGTAGCTATGTCTGATATACCCTTACAATGTGCAGAAGCCGAAGCAGGAGAGCTTCTATCTGTGGGTGATTTTTCTGATTCAGGGAAGACACTTCAACCTTATTCTGATATGTCTACATTTAAATTTAAACTTGAACACCTCCGCATGTTGCTCAGGGAGGTTTTAGCAACTCTGGATGACTGTGACGCCATTGTAGTCCCAGAGAAATTGTGTAAGTTGGATAAATACTATGCAGTGCCTGTTTACACTGATGTTTTTCCAATCCCTAAGAGGTTTAGGAAATTATTACTAAGGAATGAGATAGACCAGGTGTACCGTTCTCTCCCCCTCCTGTTTTTAAAAAAGATGTTTCCTATAGATGCCGCTACACAGGACTTGTGGCAGACGGTCCCTAAGATGGAGGGAGCAGTCTCTACCCTAGCGAAGCGTACAACTATCCCGGTCGAGGACAGTTGTGCTTTTCTAGATCCAATGGACAAAAAATTAGAGGGTTACCTTAAGAAATTTTTTATTCAACAAGGATTTATTCTCCAGCCTCTTGCATGCATTGCCCCAGTCACTGCTGCTGCGGCTTTCTTGTTTGAGTCTCTAGAAGAGGCTCTACAGGTAGAAACCCCGTTGGATGATATCCTTGACAAGCTTAAAGCCCTTAAGCTAGCCAATTCATTTGTGTCTGACGCCGTTGTTCATTTAACCAAGCTAACGGATAAAAACTCAGGTTTTGCTATTCAGGCGCGTAGGGCGCTATGGCTTAAATCCTTTTCAGCTGACGTTACTTCAAAGTCTAAGCTTCTCAACATTCCCTTCAAGGGGCAGACCCTATTCGGGCCTGGACTGAAGGAGATCATTTCTGATATTACTGGAGGAAAAGGTCACGCCCTTCCTCAGGATAGGTCCAACAAATTAAGGACCAAAAAAACTAATTTTCGTTCCTTTCGAAACTTCAAGAGTGGCGCAGCTTCAACTTCCTCAAATACAAAACAAGAGGGAAATTTTGCCCAGTCCAAGCCAGTCTGGAGACCTAACCAGGCTTGGAACAAAGAAAAGCAGGCCAAAAAACCTGCTGTTGCCTCTAAAACAGCATGAAGGATCAGCCCCCGATCCGGAAACGGATCTAGTAGGGGGCAGACTTTCTCTCTTCGCCCAGGCTAGGATCCCTGGGCGTTGGAAATTGTGTCCCAGAGATATCTTCTGGACTTCAAAGCTTCTTCCCCAAATGGGAGATTTCATCTCTCACAATTATCTGCAAACCAGATAAAGAGAGAGGCATTCTTACATTGTGTTCAAGACCTCCTAGTTATGGGAGTGATCCACCCAGTTCCAAAGGAGGAACAGGGGCAAGGCTTCTTTTCAAATCTGTTTGTAGTTCCCAAGAAAGAGGGAACCTTCAGACCAATCTTAGATCTCAAGATCCTAAACAAATTTCTCAGGGTCCCATCCTTCAAGATGGAGACTATTCGAACCATCCTACCTATGATTCAGGAGGGTCAATATATGACTACCGAGGACTTAAAGGATGCTTATCTTCACATTCCGATACACAGAGATCATCATCGGTTTCTCAGGTTTGCCTTCCTAGACAGGCATTACCAGTTTGTGGCTCTTCCCTTTGGGTTAGCTACGGCACCAAGAATCTTTACGAAGGTTCTAGGGTCACTCCTAGCGGTCCTAAGGCCGCGGGGTATAGCAGTAGCCCCTTACCTAGACGACATTCTGATACAGGCGTTGAATTTTCAAATCGCCAGGTCCCATACGGACATTGTTCTGGCATTCCTGAGGTCCCATGGGTGGAAGGTGAACGAAGAAAAGAGTTCTCTATTCCCTCTCCCAAGAGTTTCCTTCCTAGGAACTCTGATAGATTCTGTAGAAATGAAGATTTACCTGACAGAGGCCAGGTTGTCAAAACTTCTAAATTCCTGCCGTGTTCTTTATTCTACTTCTCGCCCTTCAGTGGCTCAGTGTATGGAAGTAATCGGATTAATTGTAGCGGCAATGGACATAGTGCCATTGCCCCACCTACATCTCAGACCGCTGCAACTTTGCATGCTCAGTCAGTGGAATGGGGATTACACAGATTTGTCCCCTCTACTAAATCTGGATCAAGAGACCAGGGATTCTCTTCTCTGGTGGCTATCTCGGGTCCATCTGTCCAATGGTATGACCTTCCGCAGGCCAGATTGGACAATAGTAACGACAGATGCCAGCCTTCTGGGCTGGGGTGCAGTCTGGAACTCCCTGAAGGCTCAGGGCTCATGGACTCAGGAGGAGGCACTCCTTATGATAAACATTCTGGAACTAAGAGCTATATTCAATGCTCTTCAGGCTTGGCCTCAGCTTGCTGCGGTCAGGTTCATCAGATTTCAGTCCGACAATATCACGACTGTAGCCTACATCAACCATCAAGGGGGAACAAGGAGTTCCCTAGCAATGTTGGAGGTTTCAAAAATAATTCTATGGGCAGAGGTTCACTCTTGCCATCTATCAGCTATCCATATCCCAGGAGTAGAGAACTGGGAGGCGGATTTTCTAAGTCGGCAGACTTTTCATCCGGGGGAGTGGGAACTCCATCCGGAGGTATTTGCACAGTTAATTCAACTTTGGGGCAAACCAGAACTGTATCTCATGGCGTCTCGTCAGAACGCCAAGCTTCCTTGTTACGGATCCAGGTCCAGGGATCCCAAGGCAGCGCTGATAGATGCTCTAGCAGCGCCTTGGTCCTTCAACCTGGCTTATGTGTTTCCACCGTTTCCTCTGCTCCCTCGTCTGATTGCCAAGATCAAGGAGGAGAGAGCTTCAGTGTTTTTGATAGCACCTGCGTGGCCACGCAGGACTTGGTATGCAGATCTGGTGGACATGTCATCCCTTCCACCATGGACTCTGCCGCTGAGGCTGGACCTTCTACTTCAGGGTCCTTTCAACCATCCAAATCTAAATTTCTCTGCGTCTGACTGCTTGGAGATTGAACGCTTGATTTTATCAAAGCGTGGTTTCTCTGAGTCGGCCATTGATACCTTAATTCAGGCTCGAAAGCCGGTCACCAGGAAAATCTATCATAAGATATGGTGTAGATATCTTCATTGGTGTGAATCCAAAAGTTACTCATGGAGTAAGGTCAGGATTCCTAGGATATTATCTTTTCTCCAAGAAGGATTGGAGAAGGGATTGTCAGCTATTTCCTTAAAGGGACAGATTTCTGCTCTGTCTATTCTTTTGCACAAGCGTCTGGCTGATACTCCAGATGTTCAGGCATTTTGTCAGGCTTTAGTTAGAATCAAGCCTGTGTTTAAACCTGTTGCTCCGCCATGGAGTTTAAATTCGGTTCTTAAGGTTCTGCAAGGGGTTCCGTTTGAACCTTTGCATTCCATAGATATTAAACTTTTATCTTGGAAAGTTCTGTTTTTAGTAGCTATCTCCTCGGCTCGAAGAGTTTCGGAGTTATCTGCTTTACAATGTGATTCCCCTTATCTCATTTTCCATGCAGATAAGGTAGTGTTACGTACCAAACCTGGTTTTCTTCCTAAGGTGGTATCTAATAAAAATATCAATCAGGAGATTGTTGTTCCTTCACTATGTCCTAATCCTTCTTCAAAGAAGGAACGTCTTTTACACAATCTTGATGTGGTTCGTGCTTTAAAATTTTATTTACAAGCTACGAAGGATTTTCGTCAAACATCTGCTTTGTTTGTGGTCTACTCTGGACAGAAGAGAGGCCAAAAGGCTTCGGCAACTTCTCTTTCTTTTTGGCTAAGAAGTATAATCCGCTTAGCTTATGAGACTGCTGGTCAGCAGCCTTCTGAAAGAATTACAACTCATTCCACTAGAGCGGTAGCTTCCACATGGGCTTTTAAGAATAAGGCTTCTGTTGAACAGATTTGTAAGGCGGCGACTTGTTCTTCGCTTCATACTTTTTCTAAATTCTACAAATTTGATACTTTTGCTTCTTTGGAGGCTATTTTTGGGAGAAAGGTCTTACATTCAGTGGTGCCTTCCGTTTAAGCGCCTGCCTTGTCCCTCCCTTCATCCATGTCCTATAGCTTTGGTATTGGTATCCCACAAGTAATGGATGAATCCGTGGACTGGATACACCTTACAAGAGAAAACAAAATTTTTGCTTACCTGATAAATTTATTTCTCTTGTGGTGTATCCAGTCCACGGCCCGCCCTGTCATTTTAAGGCAGGTGTTTTTTATTTTTAAACTACAGTCACCACTGCACTCCTTTCTCTTGCTTGTCTTCGGTCGAATGACTGGGAGTGGCAGTTAGGGGAGTAGCTATATAGACAGCTCTGCTGTGGGTGTCTTCTTGCAGCTTCCTGTTGGGAAGGAGAATATCCCACAAGTAATGGATGAATCCGTGGACTGGATACACCACAAGAGAAATACATTTATCTCCTTCCTCGTTTGATTGCCAGAATCAAACAGGAGAGAGCTTCGGTGATTTTGATAGCACCTGCGTGGCCACGCTGGACTTTCTATGCAGACCTTGTGGACATGTCATCTCTTCAACCATGGACTCTGCCTCTGAGACAGGACCTTCTGATTCAAGGTCCTTTCCAGCATCCAAATCTACTTTCTCTGCGGCTGACTGCTTGGAGATTGAACGCTTTATTTTATCCAAGCGGGGTTTCTCTGAGTCGGTCACAGATACCTTGATTCAGGCTCGAAAGCCTGTCACTAGGAAAATTTATCATAAGATATGGCGTAAATATCTTTATTGGTGCGAATCCAAAGGCTACTCATGGAGTAAGATCAGGATTCCTAGGATTTTGTCCTTTCTCCATGAAGGATTGGAGAAGGGGCTATCAGCTAGTTCCTCAAAGGGACAGATTTCTGCTTTATCAATTCTACTGCACAAGCGTCTGGCAGATGTTCCAGACGTTCAGTCGTTCTGTCAGGCTTTAGTTAGAATCAAGCCTGTGTTTAAACCTGTTGCTCCGCCATGGAGTTTGAATTTAGTTCTTAAAGTTCTTCAAGGGGTTCCGTTTGAACCTATGCATTCCATAGATGTTAAGCTTCTATCTTGGAAAGTTCGGTTTTTAATTCCTATCTCTTCGGCTCGAAGAGTTTCTGAATTATCTGCATTGCAATTGCCTTATCTTGTTTTCCATGCTGATAAGGTGGTTTTGCGTATCAAACCTGGATTCCTTCCTAAGGTTGTTACTAATAGGAATATCAATCAGGAAATTGTTGTTCCTTCTCTGTGTCCTAATCCTTCCTCTAAGAAGGATCGTCTGTTGCACAACTTGGACGTGGTTCATGCTTTGAAGTTTTACTTGCAAGCAACAAAAGATTTCCGTCAAACGTCTTCTTTGTTTGTTGTCTATTCTGGAAAACGTAGAGCTCAAAAAGCTACGGCTACCTCTCTTTCTTTTTGGCTGAAAAGCATAATCCGTTTGGCATACGAGACTGCTGGACAGCAGCCTCCTGAAAGGATTACAGCTCACTCTACTAGAGCGGTGGCTTCCACATGGGCTTTTAAAAATGATGCTTCTGTGGAACAGATTTGTAAGGCTGCGTCTTGGTCTTCGCTTCATACCTTTTCCAAATTTTACAAATTTGATACATTTGCTTCTTCGGAGGCTATTTTTGGGAGAAAAGTTCTTCAAGCATTGGTGCTTTCTGTTTAACCATCTGTCTTTTCCCTCCCGTTCATCCGTGTCCTGTAGCTTTGGTATTGTATCCCACAAGTAAAGGATGAATACGTGGACTCGTCGTACCGTATAGAAGAAAAGTAAATTTATGCTTACCTGATAAATTAATTTCTTCTATGGTACGACGAGTCCACGGCCAGCCCTGTCATTTTAAGACAGATTATATTTTTTGATTTAAACTTCAGTCACCTCTGCACCTTGTAGTTTTTCTTCCTGTACCTTCGATCGAATTACTGGGGGGTGTTGCTAAGGGAGGAGCTATATAGACAGCTCTGCTGTGGTGCTCTTTGCCACTTCCTGTTAGGAAGGATAATATCCCACAAGTAAAGGATGAATCCGTGGACTCGTCGTACCATAGAAGAAATTAATTTATCAGGTAAGCATAAATGTACTTTTTTTTTTTTTACAGTTTGCGTGATACATTGAAGTCTATAGGGAGAAGTTAATAAGTTCGCGAAATCCGAAGTAGTCAAACCATATACTTTTAACTTAAAAAACGCACATTGGCCCCGTTGCATTAAAAGATTACTTCTGGTGGTATTTGGGAGTAAGCAAAAGCCCTAAGGCTTGTAATCTGTCCCTAAGAAGGGTATATAAAGCCATCTTAAAAGGACATGAAACCCAAACATTTTCATTCATGATTTAGATAGAGAATACAATTTTAAATAACTTTCTAATTTACTTCTATTATCTAATGTTTCATTATCTTGGTATTATTTTTTGAAGGAGCAGCAATGCCTTAATGGTTTCTACGTGCACACATGGGTGAGCCAATCACAATCAATATATATATGCAGCCACCAATCAACCGAGGTTCTCTGCTTCCACTGAGCTTGTCTAGATAAACCTTTCAGCAATGGATAACAAGAGAAGGAAGCAAATTAAATAATAGAAGTACATTGGAAAGTTGTTTAAAAAATATTGTATTCTCTATCTGAATCATCAAAGATTTTTTTGGGGTTTCATGTCCCTTTAAGACAGAGTAGTTTAAACATCATGTCTGTCTTTACATTGCAATATTAAATCTACCCATTTTAACATAATAAGGGTCTAATGCAGTAGGAAGCTAAGTATGACTCTCGGGCCAAAGCCTCTTAAAAAGATAGGGAGCAAAGACATTTGAGTTGCATTGGCTTCCTCACCAGAATGCTCTTTGTGTTTGAGGAGTCTGCTGAACTATATTAGTAATCTGTAACACCTTAACACTTAAAGGGACAGTCGTCTAAAATAAACTTTCATGATTCAGATAGGGCATGTCATTATAAACTATTTTCTTCTTAAATGGAAAGAGTCCACAGCTGCATTCATTACTTTTGGGAAATAAGAACTTGGCCAAAAGGAGGAGGCAAAGACACCCCAGCCAAAGGCTTAAATACTCCTCCCACTCCCCTCATCCCCCAGTCATTCTTTGCCTTTGGAAGTGTCACAAACTTATGGTTGGAGCGCTTTTTTTGGACTATACGGTTTACCTTCTGGAAGGGCGTGATTACGTTCGGTCCTCCCATTTCCGCATTCCTGACCGTGTGGCAACAGAGAAATTCTAGTTAGCAGTGGTCTGGTTTATAGGAGGTGAGTGCCCCAGCCATTGTGGGTGTCGGGTGCCGTTTTGTTTTGTCTTACAATAGTCCATATTGGCATATTCTCTATCCATTTATGGAGGATTCTGATGCTGTTCTAATTTCAGATTCTTCGTCCGGGGAAAAGAATCCGGATTGGCCTTGTTGACACATGTCAATCAGTTATGTTCGGTGTGCCGTAATAGAGTGCCTGGTTCCTCAGGCTCAGGGAATCAAGGGTCAGCTGTGCCATCCGCCTCTGGGGGTCCTGTCCTCCAAGAGGTGAGTTCCCTACCACTCCATACTTCTACACATGCGGGTAACCCAGATTATGATTATTCCTCCACACAGGGCGGCTTGTTCCTCACCGGAGGCTGCTGCATGTTTTCGCTTCCACATATTCTTGACGATTGTTCGTCTGCAGAGTCCAGACGTTTATGCGCAATTGTGCTCGTTCCCTATTGTCCCTGGTCTACCACCTTGGGGAGGGCCCGTACAGGTCCCTGAGTGTTGTGCCTTTCGTTACAGAGTGGTGCGCCTTCGCGTCTTACTCAGACATGTTTTTCAGTTATTAAATGGTCCTATCCTCGGATACAGGAATTTTCAGTCTGCTTCGAATGATGCACCTCATTAGACATTTGGAGATGATGTATTCTCCTGACTGTTCTTTTTTGAGATCCTTTCCAGTTTTTTGGAAAATTGGGGCGGCGTTTTGGCTGGTCCTGCGGTTGGCTTGTTTTCTTATTGGACGTTAACCAACGGGTTGCATTATATTTTCTTTTTATCCAATTAGGATGTCTTTTAATTTGTCTATTATTTTCCTTCGGGAATCTTAAACTGGGATCAATACACTCTGTTACTTCTGTGGAAGTGTTTTTGGGGACGTTAGTCCTATGTTTGTCTGTCTGTTTCCCTTCTTCCCCTCTGAGGAAGGATTTATGCAGCTTGACGGTTAGGATCCGGGTTGCAGACTGGTCCTGTTGGGTTCAGTTCTGTCTTGTGGCTGTTCAGACACGTGGCTTCTGATTGGATGGTCCCGTTGAGGCGCTGAGTGCTCATGTTATCATTTGTTTTACATTTAACTAAGCATTCTAGAGGACCTGTGGGTCTGCAAGGCAGGAAGGATTGTCTATAGCCTTCAATTTGAGTGACTGGGTCAGTGCGTTTTCCACTGCGTCACTCTCTTGCGTCTGGTATTGTCGGACCCTAGAGTTCCTCCCCCACGTGGTGGAGAGTTGGAGGGCTTAGCGCCTTCTTACCACCGAGTGAGCGGTTTGGCCTTTTCTTTTTAAAGACACGATGAGTCCATGGATCATCTTCATTACTTATGTGATATTCACCTCCTGGTCAGCAGGAGGAGGCAAAGAGCACCACAGCAAAGCTGTTAAATAACTCCTCCCTTCCCTCCCACTCCAGTCATTCTCTTTGCTTACGTTAGTACTAGGAAGAGGTAAAGTTAGGTGTTAGAAATGATTCTTCAATCAAGAGTTTATTATTTTTAAAGTAGTGCAAGATTGTGCTGCTTTGTTCTAGGGTGTAGCCGTAGTCAATATCAGTCTCTTCAGTAGAGCTTTTGGTGGCTTTAGAGCAATAGGAACTGGTGGGACATAATTCTCACTGCGCCTCCTATACATTTATGCTGCCCTTCTCCTGATAGCCTAAGCACACTTAACTCAGGCTTTATCATTTTCCACAGGGCTATGGGAGGGAGAGGACATCCTAAACCTGCTGAGCTGCCCTGCTGTCGGCCGGAATACAAAGGTAAGTGCTAACTTTGTTTATTCTGGGAACAGTAAACTCAGAGGAAAGTGGGCACTTTAATTTTATTTGGATATCACATAAGGCTCAGACAAAGGGCTCCTTATGTTGGGACATCAATCTCTCTTATTTGCAGGGTATTGGACAGGACAGCCATAAGTACAGGCACTGGGGCTGGGAGTTGAGCTCATTTTTCGCTTATGGTGGTTATTTTCCTATCGGTTTATGTAAAAGCATTTAAGCCAATCGGGTTAAGTGTTTTGACTGTAACGCTCACGATGGGCGGGGCTATGGGTTTGCGTGCTTCCTAAGTAAACTGCGCAGCACTCAGCCATTCTATCATTGCCATAGCCTGCAGAAGTGGACGTCTGCACATTGTGGCTCTAAAACCGCATGGTTTATAACAAATTAAGCAAGCGGTTATAGCACTATTGTGCTCCTTAACATCCGGATCTTTCCAGCTCTAAAAAAGTTGAGACCAGAGAGTGAGTCCGTTTGGCAGGTAGGCACCTCAGCAGAGTTGCTGAGGTTTAAGTGTGTCTGAATTTTGCTTTGTTTAGCTGCTGGGATATGTTTTTTACTATTGCAGTAAAAAAGTTATCGTTTAAAATTTAAAGACACAGTAATGTTTTTTCTGTCATCAAATTTTGTTGGGGGGATATAGAGTAATTTGATTATCTTTCTAATGTAGTAAAAAAGGTTACCTTTCTTTTTAAATTTTAAAGAGACAGTAACGTTTTATTTACATTGTTTTTCTTATTGTGCTTCAGTATGGACATAGGAGCCGTTCAAAATGTTACTTGCTCCATGTGTTTGGATGCAAATGTAGAACCACCAATCCCTTTCTGTCCCTCATGTATTGAGAGGGCTTTAGGTTATAGGGAAAAGATTTTACATGAGCAAAATTTTTCAAAAGCGGATTCTTCTCAGGAGTCTAATGATGAGATTCAGAGTATGCCGCAGCTTTCTCCCCAAGCATCCCAAACTGTAACGCCCGCGCAAGCAGTGCCCTGTACTTCTGCTCTAGCTCTTGCTGGAGTTACCTTAAAAGACATAGCTGCGCTTATATTTTCCACAATTTCTGATGCGTTGTCTGCTTTTCCTATGCTACAAGGCAAACGTAAGAGGAAAGACAACCATGTTGTCAGTGAGGTTTCTGATGCAATGGTGGCAATCTCGGATGTACCCTCCCAAGGAACTGAGATGGAGGGTATTGAGGTTCTATCAGAAGGCAAAATTTCAGACTCAGAAAGTTCATTACCTTTGACTGTTCCTATCCACAGAGATCATCACAGGTTCCTGAGGTTTGCCTTTTAGGACAAACACTTTCAGTTTGTGGCTCTTCCTTTCGGTCTGGCCACGGCACCCAGAATTTTCACAAAGGTTCTGGGGTCTCTGCTGGTGGTTCTAAGACTGCTGGGCATTGCGGTGGCACCTTATCTGGACGATATTCTAATCCAGGTGCCATCTTGTCAACAAGCAAGATCTCATACCGACGTTGTGCTATCCTTCCTGAGAACTCAAGGGTGGAAGGTAAATCTGGAAAAGAGTTCCTTAATCCCAAAGACAAAGGGTAACTTTCTTGGGAACTCTAATCGATTCTATATCTTTGATGATTTTTCTGACAGGTCAGGAAATCAAAGATTCTAGATACCTGTCGAGCCCTTCAGTCCACTCCTCGGCCGTCAGTGGCTCAGTGTATGGAAGTAATTGGACTGATGGTGGCGGCAATGGACATCATCCCGTTTGCTCGGGTTCCACCTCAGGCCTCTGCAATTAAACATGCTCAGGCAGTGGAATGGAGATTATGCAGACTTGTCTCCTCGAATAACCCTGGAACAGGAGACAAGGGACTCTCTTCAATGGTGGTTGTCTCTGGATCATCTATCCCAGGGAACCTGCTTTCGCAGACCTTCCTGGGTGATTGTCACAACAGATGCCAGCTTTCTAGGGTGGGGAGCTGTCTGGGGTTCCCTAAAGGCTCAGGGAGTATGGACTCAGGCAGAGTCGGTTCTTCCTATAAACATCCTGGAACTAAGAGTGATCTTCAATGCTCTTCTGGCCTGGCCCCAGTTGTCTTCGGCCCAGTTTATCAGATTTCAGTCGGACAACATAATCAGTGGCTTACATCAATCATCAGGGAGGAACAAGGAGTTCCTTAGCGATGACCGAGGTAGCCATGATAATCCGGTGGGCGGAGACCCATTCTTGTCATCTGTTAGCGATCCATATCCCAGGGATGGACAACTGGGTGGCGGACTTTCTGAGCAGACAGACTTTTCATCCGGAAGTGTTCTCCAACCTGATTCTCAAATGGGGTCGGCCGGAGTTGGATCTCATGGCATCTCGTCAGAATGCCAAGCTTCCGAGATACAGGTCAAGGTTTAGTTATCCCCAGGAGGAACTGATAGATGCTCTGGCGGTTCCTTGGTCCTTCAGCCTTGCATACCTATTTCCCCCGGTTGCGCTTCTTCCTTGGGTCATTGCTCGAATCAAGCAAGAGAGGGCATCGGTGATCCTCATTGCACCTGCTTGGCCTTGCAGGATTTGGTATGCAGATCTGGTGGACATGTTATCCCTGCCACCTTGGAGACTTCCGTTGAGGAAGGACCTTCTCATCCAAGTGCCCTTCCTTCACCCATATCTAGTTTCTCTGAAGCTGAATGCTTGGAGATTGAATGTTTAAGCTTATCCAAGCAGGGTTTTTCTGATTCGGTCATAGAGACCATGATTCAGGCTCGTAAGCCTGTAACGAGAAGTATTTACAATAAGATATGGCGTAAATATCTCTATTTGTGTGAATTCAAGGGCTACTCATGGAGTAGAGTTAGGATTCCCAGAATTTTGTCTTTTCTCTAAGAAGGTTTGGAGAAGGGTTTATCGACAAGTTCCCTAAAGGGTCAAATCTCTGCCTTATCTGTTTTGTTACACAAACATCTGGCAGAGGTCCCAGATGTACAATCATTTTGGTTAGGATCAGGCCTGTGTTCAAACCAGTTACTCCTCCATGGAGTCTGAATTTAGTTCTCAAAGTTCTTCAAGGGGCTCTGTTTGAGCCTATGCATTCCTTAGATATTAAGTTGTTATCTTGGAGAGTTTTATTTCTTGTTGCTATTTCTTCAGCTCGTAGAGTGTCTGAGTTCTCGGCGTTGCAATACACTTCACCTTACCTTATTTTCCATTCAGATAAGGTAGTGTTACGTACTAAACTAGGTTTTCTTCCTAAGTTTGTTTCAGACAGGAACATTAATCAGGAGATTGTTGTTCCTTCCTTGTGTCCTAATCCTTCTTCTCAGAAAGAACGTCTTCTACACAATTTGGACGTCGTCCGTGCTTTAAAATTTTACTTACAAGCGACTAAGGACTTTCGTCAGTTTTCTTCTTTGTTTGTAATTTTCTCTGGGAAACGTAGAGGTCAGAAAGCTACGGCTACCTCTTTCTTTTTGGCTGAGGAGTATCATCCGTTTTGCATATGAGACTCCTGGTCAGCAGCCTCCTGAGGTTACGGCTCATTCCACTAGGGCTGTTGCTTCCTCATGGGCATTCAAAAATGATGCTTCTGTGGAACAGATTTGCAAGGCTGCAACTTGGTCCTCTCTTCACACTTTTTCGAAATTCTATAAATTTAACACTTTTGCCTCGGCTGAGGCCGCTTTTGGGAGAAAGGTTCTCCAAGCAGTGGTGCCTTCCGTTTAGGTTCCCTGTCTTGTCCCTCCTGTATCATCTGTGTCCTCTAGCTTGGGTATTGTATCTCATAAGTAATGATGATGATCCGTGGACTCATCGTGTCTTTAAAAAGAAAAGAAAATTTATACTTACCTGATAAATTTGTTTCTTTTTAAACACGATGAGTCCACGGCCCACCCTGTTCTTTTAGACAGGTTGTTAATTATTATAAACTTCAGACACCTCTGCACCTTGGCTTTTCCTTTCTCTTCTTAACTTCGGTTGAATGACTGGAGTGGGAGGGAAGGGAGGAGCTATTTAACAGCTCTGCTGTGCTGCTCTTTGCCTCCTCCTGCTGACCAGGAGGTGAATATCCCATAAGTAATGATGATGATGATCCGTGGACTCATCGTGTCTAAAAAGAAACAAATTTATCAGGTAAGCTTAAATTTTCTTTTTCTTTCGAGGCTCGGGGATTGTCCTTTTGGACTTGGTCCTCAGCAGCTAGTAGTTTGAAGGATAGTTCAGCTGCCTTGCAGCGGATGGTTTGCAGGATGTAACCAGCTGCAGCTATTGCACATAGACTGTGTACTGTCTAGCTGTCTTTTTGAGACTTTTTGGTCTTCCTCTGAGGTCTCCATGTTAGGTCTCTTTTTAGGGGCCTGGGAGATGTTTGTTCCCTGTTAGGGACCCTGGGCGTGGTTTGCTTGGGGTTCCTCCTGGAACTGGAGTTGGTTCGCGCCCCTTTCTCTCTGTAATCATCCGCTTGTACGGAGGTGATGTGGAGACCAGCCTTTGCTCGAGGGGTTTTGACCTTGATGTATTCCCTTGCCTTATTGTCCTGAGGCTGTTGGTGAGTCTAGAAGCGCTAGTGTCGTCGTACGACTTTTACTGCCTTAGCTCCTTTGGAGAGTGGGACTTCAGCAAGGGGTGGTCTCTTCCTTAGGTCGGGAATTGTGAGTTTTCCTCGTTATCCAGGTTAATCTGGATTTCCATCTAAAGAGGAGGAGAGTCCACAGCTTCATTCATTACTGTTGGGAATTAAAGGGACAGTCAACACCAGAATTGTTGTTGTTTTAAAAGAAAGATAATCCCTTTATTACCCATTCCCCAGTTTTGCATAACCAACACAGTTATAATAATACACGTTTTACCTCTATAATTATCTTGTATCTAAGCTTCTGCTGACTGCCCCCTTATTTCAGTTTTTTTGACAGACATGCAGTTTAGCCAATCAGTGCTCACTCCTAGGTCACTTTACGTGCATGAGCACAATGTTATCTATATAAAACATGTGAACTAATGCCCTCTAGTGGTCAAAATGTATTCAGATTAGAGGCAGTCTTCAAGGTCTAAGAAATTAGCATATGAACCTCCTAGTTTTAGCTTTCAACTAAGAATACCAAGAGAACAAAGCAAAATTGGTGATAAAAGTAAATTGGGAAGTTGTTTAAAATTGCATGCCCTATTTAAAACATGAAAGTTTTTTTTGGACTTGACTGTCCCTTTAAGAACCTGGCCACCAGGAGGAGGCAAAGACACCCCAGCCAAAGGCTTAAATACCTCCCCCACTTCCCTCATCCCCCAGTCATTCTTTGCCTTTCATCACAGGAGGATGGCAGAGGAGTGCCGGAGTTTCGGAGTAGTCTCTTATGGAGGGTAGTACTCTTTGCATTGGGACTGGAGTTTTAAGTAGTCCTGACAGCCTCTCAGTGAGAGCCTGGGCGAAAGTTAGTCTGGAGATGCAGGGAGAGTCTTTCTGCAAAACCATCCCGACTCATATTAACAGCTCTATAAGCAATCGGCGTTAAGGAGTTTCGCTGCCTGCTTTCTTTACTCAAGTCCATGTCAGGAGCGAGGCTACTAACCTTTAACACTTAAAAGGCCATGTTCCTGTGCCACTGCGTAGATTCTGGTAAGATCGTTTCATTTTTTATTAATAATGATAACATAGAAGACAGGGTCACAGTGTGGCGCCTTTTTATCTTTGCAGAATCAAGGGTAAATATTCCTGGAAGGGGGATTATTGAACAGGGGGGGGGGGTTTATACATGATATTGTTTATTGTGTCATTGCTGCGTTATGTGTGAGATGAGGCTCTGGCAATGTGTGGAACTTTCAGGTTACTTGCAGATATTTTGCACGGCCATTTTCTTCTATAAGATACGAAGAGTGAACGGATTCATCCTTTACTTGTGGGATATTATCCTCCTGCTAACAGGAAGTGGCAAAGAGCACCACAGTAGAGCTGTCTATATAACTCCTCCCTTTGACTCCACCCCCCAGTCATTCTCTTTCCCTACTCTAAGTAATAGGAAGGGTAAAGTGAAAGAGGTGATTAAATGTTAGTTTTTATTTTCTTCAAGCAAGACTTTTTTATTTTAAATGGTACCGGTGAGTGCTATTTTGTCCCAGGCAGCAGATGGATGAAGACTTCTGCCTGGAGACTGATGATCTTAGCAGTTGTTACTAAGATCCAGAGTAGTTCCCACAGAATGGCTGAGGAGTACTTAAGAAACTTCAGTGTGAGGAACGTTTTTCATGCTACAAGCATTGAGGTATGTTCAGTCATTTTTTTCTGGAGAGATTGTGTTATTTCAGAATTGGCTGACAGTATCCCCATGAGGGAAAAGGTAAGCAGTAATCCTAATGCATAGAGAGGGGTATTACTGGACCTGTATATTGGGCTATAAAAAAAAAATGGTTGACACTGATGATATGATGTTTGTGGGCAAACGTTTCTATGTTGGGAGTTAAAGATAACGTTTTTTGTGGCAAACGTTTTTACTTTATTTTAAGAATGGAGGGTACACATGGCTTCACTAAATGGGTATATGAACCCACATGGCTAGGTTTTAGACCGCTCTGGTGCGGTTATTTTAGGCTGTGAGACATCGAGTGAGATGGGCGAGGCCTATTTTCGCGCCTCAGTTGCGCAGTTGTTTTTCCCAGACAAGCAGCAACTCCGTGGTGCCTTTCAGGACAGTTTGGGCCTAATCGAAGGGTTACTCCGATTTTGCAGACCCCTGAGGGCAGGTAGGCACCACAGCAGGGCTGTGGCGAGGTGCAGGGGGTGTTTTTGTTTGAATTTAACGTTTTTTAGCACAACGTTTTTTGGTCTTAAGGGTTAAGTATTCCTTTCCTTGTGCGGCAAACTTAGCTGACAAGTTGGGATGCATTTATCATAAAATTGTGATAATTGTATCGCTTTAAAGCAGTTTTGGAAAAATTGTATGCTTTTTTTTCTCTTAAAGGCGCAGTACCGTTTTTTCAGATTGTTATTTTTTTTCACAAAATAAAGTGTTTTTGTGGTCATTACTAGCCTGTTTTAACATGTCTGACATTGAGGAAAGCCAATGTTCCATGTGTTTAGAAGCCATTGTGGAACCCCCACTTATAATGTTTTACTCAAGTACTTCTAGTGCGTCTAATTCTTTCACCCTGCAAGATATGGCTGCAGTTATGTCTGCTACCCTTACAGAGGTATTATCTAAACTGCCTGGTTTACAGGGTAAGCGCAGTAGGTCCGGTATTAGAGTAAATGCTGAGCCCTCTGATGCTTTATTGGCCATCTCTGATGTACCCTCACAGTGTTCTGATTTGGGGATGGGGGAATTGCTGTCTGAGGGAGAGCTTTCTGATTCAGGAAAAATGTTCCCTCAAACAGACTCAGATATGACGGCCTTTAAGTTTAAGCTTTAACACCTCCGCTTGTTACTCAGTGAGGTTTTAGCGAATCTGGATGATTGTGACCCTATTGTAATACCACCAGAGAAATTGTGTAAAATACACTAATGTTTTTCCAGTCCCTAAGAGGATTTCAGATATTGTTACTAAGGAATGGGATAAACCAGGCATTCCGTTCTCTCCCCCTCCTACTTTTAAGAAAATGTTTCCCATATCTGACACCATTCGGGACTCGTGGCAGACGGTCCCTAAGGTGGAGGGAACTATTTCTACCCTGGCTAAGCGTACAACTATACCTATTGAGGACAGTTGTGCTTTCAAAGATCCTATGGATAAAAAATTAGAGGGTCTTCTAAAGAAATTGTTTATTCATCAGGGTTTTCTTCTACAACCTATAGCGTGCATTGTTCCTGTAACTACTGCAGCAGCTTTTTGGTTTGAGGCTGTAGAGGAGTCTCTTAAGGTTGAGACCCCATTATATGATATTTCTTTCATGTAATTGGCAAGAGTCCATGAGCTAGTGACGTATGGGATATACATTCCTACCAGGAGGGGCAAAGTTTCCCAAACCTCAAAATGCCTATAAATACACCCCTCACCACACCCACAATTCAGTTTTACAAACTTTGCCTCCCATGGAGTAAGTTTCTACGTTGATATGCACTTTGCAGCAGGCTGAAGCCCGGTTTTCCTCTCAGAGTGCAGTGAATGTCAGAGGGATGTGAAGAGAGTATTGCCTATTTGAATACCATGGTCTTCCTCTAGGGGATATATTTCATAGGTTCTCTGTTATCGGTCGTAGAGATTTCTTCTCCTACCTCCCTTTTCAGATCGACAATATACTCTTATATACCATTACCTCTACTGATTCTCGTTTCAGTACTGGTTTGGCCAGTTTTTTTACATTATTTAAGTCTCACTTTTTAGTTGCTTCTGGTTTCTAGAGGCTTGTTCTGTTTGCATTTTTTCCCATTCCTGAAACTGTCGTTTAAGGAATTTGATAATTTCTCCAACATAGGTGTGTCCGGTCCACGGCGTCATCCTTACTTGTGGGATATTCTCTTCCCCAACAGGAAATGGCAAAGAGCCCAGCAAAGCTGGTCACATGATCCCTCCTAGGCTCCGCCTACCCCAGTCATTCTCTTTGCCGTTGTACAGGCAACATCTCCACGGAGATGGCTTAGAGTTTTTTAGTGTTTAACTGTAGTTTTTATTATTCAATCAAGAGTTTGTTATTTTAAAATAGTGCTGGTATGTACTATTTACTCTGAAACAGAAAAGAGATGAAGATTTCTGTTTGTAAGAGGAAAATGATTTTAGCAACCGTTACTAAAATCCATGGCTGTTCCACACAGGACTGTTGAGAGGAATTAACTTCAGTTGGGGGAACAGTGAGCAGTCTTTTGCTGCTTGAGGTATGACACATTCTAACAAGACGATGTAATGCTGGAAGCTGTCATTTTCCCTCTGGGATCCGGTAAGCCATTTTTATTCAGACAGTAAATAAGGGCTTCACAAGGGCTTATTAAGACTGTAGACATTTTCTGGGCTAAATCGATTCATATATAACACATATTTAGCCTTGAGGAATCATTTAATCTGGGTATTTTTGTAAAATAATATCGGCAGGCACTGTTTTAGACACCTTATTCTCTAGGGGCTTTCCCTAATCATAGGCAGAGCCTCATTTTCGCGCCGGTATTGCGCACTTGTTTTTGAGAAGCATGACATGCAGTCGCATGTGTGAGGAGCTCTGATACATAGAAAAGACTTTCTGAAGGCGTCATTTGGTATCGTATTCCCCTTTGGGCTTGGTTGGGTCTCAGCAAAGCAGATACCAGGGACTGTAAAGGGGTTAAAGTTAAAAACGGCTCCGGTTCCGTTATTTTAAGGGTTAAAGCTTCCAAATTTGGTGTGCAATACTTTTAAGGCTTTAAGACACTGTAGTGAAATTTTGGTGAATTTTGAACAATTCCTTCATACTTTTTCGCAATTGCAGTAATAAAGTGTGTTCAGTTTAAAATTTAAAGTGACAGTAACGGTTTTATTTTAAAACGTTTTTTGTACTTTGTTATCAAGTTTATGCCTGTTTAACATGTCTGAACTACCAGATAGACTGTGTTCTGAATGTGGGGAAGCCAAGGTTCCTTCTCATTTAAATAAATGTGATTTATGTGACAATGAAAATGATGCCCAAGATGATTCCTCAAGTGAGGGGAGTAAGCATGGTACTGCATCATTCCCTCCTTCGTCTACACGAGTCTTGCCCACTCAGGAGGCCCCTAGTACATCTAGCGCGCCAATACTCCTTACTATGCAACAATTAACGGCTGTAATGGATAATTCTATCAAAAACATTTTAGCCAAAATGCCCACTTATCAGCGTAAGCGCGACTGCTCTGATTTAGATACTGAAGAGCATGAGGACGCTGATGATAATGGTTCTGAAATGCCCCTACACCAGTCTGAGGGGGCCAGGGAGGTTTTGTCTGAGGGAGAAATTTCAGATTCAGGGAAAATTTCTCAACAAGCTGAACCCGATGTGATTACATTTAAATTTAAGTTGGAACATCTCCGCGCTCTGCTTAAGGAGGTATTATCCACTCTGGATGATTGTGAGAATTTGATCATCCCAGAGAAACTATGTAAAATGGACAAGTTCCTAGAGGTCCCGGGGCTCCCAGAAGCTTTTCCTATACCCAAGCGGGTGGCGGACATTGTAAATAAAGAATGGGAAAGGCCCGGTATACCTTTCGTCCCTCCCCCCATATTTAAAAAATTGTTTCCTATGGTCGACCCCAGAAAGGACTTATGGCAGACAGTCCCCAAGGTCGAGGGAGCGGTTTCTACTTTAAACAAACGCACCACTATACCCATAGAAGATAGTTGTGCTTTCAAAGATCCTATGGATAAAAAATTAGAAGGTTTGCTTAAAAAGATGTTTGTTCAGCAAGGTTACCTTCTACAACCAATTTCATGCATTGTCCCTGTCACTACAGCCGCGTGTTTCTGGTTCGATGAGCTAGTAAAGGCGATCGATAGTGATTCTCCTCCTTATGAGGAGATTATGGACAGAATCCGTGCTCTCAAATTGGCTAATTCTTTCACCCTAGACGCCACTTTGCAATTGGCTAGGTTAGCGGCGAAGAATTCTGGGTTTGCTATTGTGGTGCGCAGAGCGCTTTGGTTGAAATCTTGGTCAGCGGATGCGTCTTCCAAGAACAAACTCCTTAACATTCCTTTCAAGGGGAAAACGCTGTTTGGCCCTGACTTGAAAGAGATTATCTCTGATATCACTGGGGGTAAGGGCCACGCCCTTCCTCAGGATAGGTCTTTCAAGGCCAAAAATAAACCTAATTTTCGTCCCTTTCGTAGAAACGGACCAGCCCCAAGTGCTACGTCCTCTAAGCAAGAGGGTAATACTTCTCAAGCCAAGCCAGCCTGGAGACCAATGCAAGGCTGGAACAAGGGAAAGCAGGCCAAGAAACCTGCCACTGCTACCAAGACAGCATGAAATGTTGGCCCCCGATCCGGGACCGGATCTGGTGGGGGGCAGACTCTCTCTCTTCGCTCAGGCTTGGGCAAGAGATGTTCTGGATCCTTGGACACTAGAAATAGTCTCCCAAGGTTATCTTCTGGAATTCAAGGGGCTCCCCCCAAGGGGGAGGTTCCACAGGTCTCAATTGTCTTCAGACCACATAAAGAGACAGGCATTCTTACATTGTGTAGAAGACCTGTTAAAAATGGGAGTGATTCATCCTGTTCCATTAGGAGAACAAGGGATGGGGTTCTACTCCAATCTGTTCATAGTTCCCAAAAAAGAGGGAACGTTCAGACCAATCTTAGATCTCAAGATCTTAAACAAGTTTCTCAAGGTTCCATCGTTCAAAATGGAAACCATTCGAACAATTCTTCCTTCCATCCAGGAAGGTCAATTCATGACCACGGTGGATTTAAAGGATGCGTATCTACATATTCCTATCCACAAGGAACATCATCGGTTCCTAAGGTTCGCATTCCTGGACAAGCATTACCAGTTCGTGGCGCTTCCTTTCGGATTAGCCACTGCTCCAAGGATTTTCACAAAGGTACTAGGGTCCCTTCTAGCGGTGCTAAGACCAAGGGGCATTGCAGTAGTACCTTACTTGGACGACATTCTGATTCAAGCTTCGTCCCTTCCTCAAGCAAAGGCTCACACGGACATAGTCCTGGCCTTTCTCAGATCTCACGGATGGAAAGTGAACGTGGAAAAGAGTTCTCTATCTCCGTCGACAAGGGTTCCCTTCTTGGGAACAATAATAGACTCCTTAGAAATGAGGATTTTTCTGACAGAGGCCAGAAAAACAAAACTTCTAAACTCTTGTCAAACACTTCATTCCGTTCCTCTTCCTTCCATAGCGCAGTGCATGGAAGTAATAGGTTTGATGGTAGCGGCAATGGACATAGTTCCTTTTGCGCGCATTCATCTAAGACCATTACAACTGTGCATGCTCAGTCAGTGGAATGGGGACTATACAGACTTGTCTCCGAAGATACAAGTAATTCAGAGGACCAGAGACTCACTCCGTTGGTGGCTGTCCCTGGACAACCTGTCACAAGGGATGACCTTCCGCAGACCAGAGTGGGTCATTGTCACGACCGACGCCAGTCTGATGGGCTGGGGCGCGGTCTGGGGATCCCTGAAAGCTCAGGGTCTTTGGTCTCGGGAAGAATCTCTTCTACCGATAAATATTCTGGAACTGAGAGCGATATTCCATGCTCTCAAGGCTTGGCCTCAGCTAGCAAAGGCCAAGTTCATTCGGTTTCAATCAGACAACATGACGACTGTTGCGTACATCAACCATCAGGGGGGAACAAGGAGTTCCCTGGCGATGGAAGAAGTGACCAAAATCATTCAATGGGCGGAGACTCACTCCTGCCACCTGTCTGCAATCCACATCCCAGGAGTGGAAAATTGGGAAGCGGATTTTCTGAGTCGTCAGACATTGCATCCGGGGGAGTGGGAACTCCATTCGGAAATCTTTGCCCAAATTACTCAACTGTGGGGCATTCCAGACATGGATCTCATGGCCTCTCGTCAGAACTTCAAGGTTCCTTGCTACGGGTCCAGATCCAGGGATCCCAAGGCGACTCTAGTAGATGCACTAGTAGCACCTTGGACCTTCAAACTAGCTTATGTATTCCCGCCGTTTCCTCTCATCCCCAGGCTGGTAGCCAGGATCTATCAGGAGAGGGCGTCGGTGATCTTGATAGCTCCTGCGTGGCCACGCAGGACTTGGTATGCAGATCTGGTGAATATGTCATCGGCTCCACCATGGAAGCTACCTTTGAGACGAGACCTTCTTGTTCAAGGTCCGTTCGAACATCCGAATCTGGTCTCACTCCAGCTGACTGCTTGGAGATTGAACGCTTGATCTTATCAAAACGAGGGTTCTCAGATTCTGTTATTGATACTCTTGTTCAGGCCAGAAAGCCTGTAACTAGAAAAATTTACCACAAAATATGGAAAAAATATATCTGTTGGTGTGAATCTAAAGGATTCCCTTGGGACAAGGTTAAGATTCCTAAGATTCTATCCTTTCTTCAAGAAGGATTGGAGAAAGGATTATCTGCAAGTTCCTTGAAGGGACAGATTTCTGCCTTGTCTGTGTTACTTCACAAAAAGCTGGCAGCTGTGCCAGATGTTCAAGCCTTTGTTCAGGCTCTGGTTAGAATCAAGCCTGTTTACAAACCTTTGACTCCTCCTTGGAGTCTCAACTTAGTTCTTTCAGTTCTTCAGGGGGTTCCGTTTGAACCCTTACATTCCGTTGATATTAAGTTATTATCTTGGAAAGTTTTGTTTTTGGTTGCAATTTCTTCTGCTAGAAGAGTTTCAGAATTATCTGCTCTGCAGTGTTCTCCTCCTTATCTGGTGTTCCATGCAGATAAGGTGGTTTTACGTACTAAACCTGGTTTTCTTCCAAAAGTTGTTTCTAACAAAAACATTAACCAGGAGATAGTCGTGCCTTCTTTGTGTCCGAAACCAGTTTCGAAGAAGGAACGTTTGTTGCACAATTTGGATGTTGTTCGCGCTCTAAAATTCTATTTAGATGCTACAAAGGATTTTAGACAAACATCTTCCTTGTTTGTTGTTTATTCTGGTAAAAGGAGAGGTCAAAAAGCAACTTCTACCTCTCTCTCTTTTTGGATTAAAAGCATCATCAGATTGGCTTACGAGACTGCCGGACGGCAGCCTCCTGAAAGAATCACAGCTCATTCCACTAGGGCTGTGGCTTCCACATGGGCCTTCAAGAACGAGGCTTCTGTTGATCAGATATGTAGGGCAGCGACTTGGTCTTCACTGCACACTTTTACCAAATTTTACAAGTTTGATACTTTTGCTTCTTCTGAGGCTATTTTTGGGAGAAAGGTTTTGCAAGCCGTGGTGCCTTCCATTTAGGTGACCTGATTTGCTCCCTCCCTTCATCCGTGTCCTAAAGCTTTGGTATTGGTTCCCACAAGTAAGGATGACGCCGTGGACCGGACACACCTATGTTGGAGAAAACAGAATTTATGTTTAACTGATAAATTACTTTCTCCAACGGTGTGTCCGGTCCACGGCCCGCCCTGGTTTTTTAATCAGGTCTGATAATTTATTTTCTTTAACTACAGTCACCACGGTATCATATGGTTTCTCCTATGCAAATATTCCTCCTTAACGTCGGTCGAATGACTGGGGTAGGCGGAGCCTAGGAGGGATCATGTGACCAGCTTTGCTGGGCTCTTTGCCATTTCCTGTTGGGGAAGAGAATATCCCACAAGTAAGGATGACGCCGTGGACCGGACACACCGTTGGAGAAAGTAATTTATCAGGTAAACATAAATTCTGTTTTTGCTTTATATGTTGTTTTTCTATTACATATTGCAAGATATTCCAAAAACTGTTCCTGTATCAGAATATACTGTTGGATTCCTGATGACTGATATCAGTCCTACCAAAGCTAAGTTCATTTATTTTAATGTTATGAATTTTATCTTTAGCTATGGTTTGTAATAAGTTATCATGATAAACTTTTACATGCAGAGTCCATTAGTATTTATGCATTATCTATTGCTATTCTTTTTACATCTAATGTACAAGATATACCTAGGAATCTATGAGAATGTTTTTCTGATTTTATCCTAAAGGCTTTGTCTGACATCCCGCCTTCTGATAAAATTTATAGGTCTTTTTTAAACTTCTCATTTAGTTGATGAATTTTTAAATGACTGACAACATACTGAATTATCCTTCTCTGATGATGATTTTTCTCATTTATAATATACTTCATCAGATATTTGACACAAACAAATCTACTTTTTTATTTTTAAATAGAGTACATTCGTTGTTGAAAAGGTGTTGATTATATTGGATATTAAGGAGTCTAGTTCTTTTGATTTAAGACTAGCTAACATTTAAATTCTGCTCATTAACCTCCTGTGGTTTCTTCAGAGTTTTTTTCCCAGTTAATGATACTAGGGAATGGAATAGGCCTGGGACTTCTTTTATTCCTTCTTTAAGGTTTTTAAATTGTATCCTTCGCCGGCAGTTAGTTTAAAGTTTTGAGGAAGATCCCCAAAGTTAATGGGGCTATCTCTACTCTTGCTAAACATACTACTATTCCTATAGAAAATAGTATTTATTTTTTTCCTTCAGATGGGAAAACTTGTATCTTATTTAAGAAAAATTATTTTATTTCAGGTCCTTTTCTTAGGCCTGCAATTTATTTGGCTGATGTTGCAAATGCTTCAACTTTCTGGTTGGATACTTTAGTGCAACAAGTATCGGATTATGATTTGTTTTAGCATTTTAAAGTTGATCAACATGCTAATAATTTCATTTGTGTCGTCATTTCTCCAACATTGGTGTGTCCGGTCCACGGCGTCATCCTTACTTGTGGGATATTCTCTTCCCCAACAGGAAATGGCAAAGAGTCCCAGCAAAGCTGGTCACATGATCCCTCCTAGGCTCCGCCCACCCCAGTCATTCTCTTTGCCGTTGCACAGGCAACATCTCCACGGAGATGGTTAAGAGTTTTTTGGTGTTTAAATGTAGTTTTATTCTTCTATCAAGTGTTTGTTATTTTAAAATAGTGCTGGTATGTACTATTTACTCTGAAACAGAAAAGGATGAAGATTTCTGTTTGTAAGAGGAAGATGATTTTAGCAGACAGTAACTAAAATCGATTGCTGTTTCCACACAGGACTGTTGAGATGAAGTAACTTCAGTTGGGGGAAACAGTTAGCAGTCTTTTCTGCTTAAGGTATGACTAGCCATATTTCTAACAAGACTGTGTAATGCTGGAAGGCTGTCATTTCCCCTCATGGGGACCGGTAAGCCATTTTCTTAGTTAAACATAAAAGAATAAAGGGCTTCAAAAAGGGCTTAAAAACTGGTAGACATTTTTCTGGGCTAAAACAATTGCTTTACTAGGCATATTATGCAGATTCTAACTAATTATTGGTATTATAATCTTGGGGAACGTTTAGAAAAACGGCAGGCACTGTGTTGGACACCTTTTTCAGATGGGTGCCTTTCTAGTTATAGACAGAGCCTCATTCTGGGACTGTATAGGGGTTAAATGTAAAAACGGCTCCGGTTCCGTTAATTTAAGGGTTAAAGCTCTGAAATTTGGTGTGCAATACTTTTAATGCTTTAAGACACTGTGGTGAAATTTTGATGAATTTTGAACAATTCCTTCATACTTTTTCACATATTCAGTAATAAAGTGTTTTCAGTTTGAAATTTAAAGTGACAGTAACGGTTTTATTTTAAAATGTTTTTTGTGCTTTGTTGACAAGTTTAAGCCTGTTTAACATGTCTGTACCATCAGATAAGCTATGTTCTATATGTATGAAAGCCAATGTGTCTCCCCATTTAAATTTATGTGATAATTGTGCCATAGTGTCCAAACAAAGTAAGGACAGTAATGCAACAGATAATGATATTGCCCAAGATGATTCCTCAAATGAGGGGAGTAAACATGATACTACATCATCCCCTACTGTGTCTACACCAGTTATGCCCACACAGGAGGCCCCTAGTACATCTAGTGCGCCAATACTTATTACCATGCAACAATTAACGGCTGTAATGGATAACTCCATAGCAAATCTTTTATCCAAAATGCCTACTTATCAGAGAAAGCGCGATTGCTCTGTTTTAAACACTGAAGAGCAAGAGGACGCTGATGATAACTGTTCTGACATACCCTCACACCAATCTCAAGGGGCCATGAGGGAGGTTTTGTCTGATGGAGAAATTTCAGATTCAGGAAAAATTTCTCATCAAGCTGAACCTGATGTTGTGACATTTAAATTTAAATTAGAACATCTCCGTGCACTGCTTAAGGAGGTGTTATCTACTCTGGATGATTGTGACAATTTGGTCATTCCAGAGAAATTATGTAAGATGGACAAGTTCCTAGAGGTTCCGGTGCCCCCCGATGCTTTTCCTATACCCAAGCGGGTGGCGGACATAGTAAATAAAGAGTGGGAAAGGCCCGGCATACCTTTTGTTCCCCCCCCTATATTTAAGAAATGATTTCCTATAGTCGACCCCAGAAAGGACTTATGGCAGACAGTCCCCAAGGTCGAGGGGGCGGTTTCTACTCTAAACAAACGCACTACTATTCCTATCGAAGATAGTTGTGCTTTCAAAGATCCTATGGATAAGAAATTAGAGGGTTTCCTTAAAAAGATTTTTGTACAGCAAGGTTACCTTCTACAACCAATTTCATGCATTGTTCCTGTCACTACGGCAGCGTGTTTCTGGTTCGAGGAACTAGAAAAATCGCTCAGTAAAGAATCTTCGTATGAGGAGGTTATGGACAGAGTTCAAGCACTTAAATTGGCTAACTCTTTTGTTTTAGATGCCGCTTTGCAATTAGCTAGATTAGCGGCGAAAAATTCAGGGTTTGCTGTCGTGGCGCGCAGAGTGCTTTGGCTAAGGTCTTGGTCAGCGGATGTGTCTTCCAAGACAAAATTGCTTAACATTCCTTTCAAAGGTAAAACATTATTTGGACCTGATTTGAAAGAGATTATTTCAGACATCACTGGGGGAAAGGGCCACGCCCTCCCACAGGATAGGTCTTTTAAGGCTAATAATAAGCCTAATTTTCGTCCCTTTCGCAGAAACGGACCAGTCTCTAATTCTGTATCCTCTAAGCAAGAGGGTAATACTTCACAACCCAAACCAGCCTGGAAACCAATGCAAGGCTGGAACAAGGGTAAGCAGGCCAAGAAGCCTACCACTGCTACCAAAACAGCATGAAGGGATAGCCCCCGATCCGGGACCGGATCTAGTGGGGGGCAGACTTTCTCTCTTTGCTCAGGCTTGGGCAAGAGATGTTCAGGATCCTTGGGCGCTAGAAATAGTTTCTCAAGGTTATCTCCTGGAATTCAAGGAACTACCCCCAAGGGGAAGGTTCGACAGGTCTCAATTATCTTCAAACCAAATAAAGAGACAGGCATTCTTACATTGTGTAGAAGACCTGTTAAAGATGGGAGTGATACATCCAGTTCCAATAAGAGAACAAGGAATGGGATTTTATTCCAATCTGTTCATAGTTCCCAAAAAAGAGGGAACATTCAGACCAATTTTGGATCTAAAGATCCTAAACAAATTTCTCAGGGTACCATCGTTCAAAATGGAAACTATTCGAACGATCCTACCTACTATCCAGGAAAATCAATTTATGACTACCGTGGATTTAAAGGATGCGTACCTACATATTCCTATCCACAAGGAACATCATCAGTTCCTAAGGTTCGCTTTTCTGGACAAGCATTACCAGTTTGTGGCACTTCCATTTGGATTAGCCACTGCTCCAAGGATTTTCACAAAGGTACTAGGGTCCCTTCTAGCGGTTCTAAGACCAAGGGGCATTGCAGTAGTACCTTACTTGGACGACATCCTGATTCAAGCGTCGTCCCTGTAAAAAGCAAAGGCTCATACGGACATCGTCCTAGCCTTTCTCAGATCTCACGGATGGAAGGTGAACAAAGAAAAAAGTTCTCTGTCCCCGTCAACAAGAGTTCCCTTCTTGGGAACAATAATAGATTCCTTAGAAATGAGGATTTTTCTGACAGAGGTCAGAAAATCAAAACTTCTAAGCTCTTGTCAAGTACTTCATTCTGTTCCTCGTCCTTCCATAGCGCAGTGCATGGAAGTAATAGGATTGATGGTTGCAACAATGGACATAGTTCCTTTTGCACGAATTCATCTAAGACCATTACAACTGTGCATGCTCAGACAGTGGAATGGGGATTATACAGACTTGTCTCCGACGATTCAAGTAGATCAAAAGACCAGAGATTCACTCCGTTGGTGGCTGACCCTGGACAATCTGTCACAGGGAATGAGCTTCCGCAGACCAGAGTGGGTCATTGTCACGACCGACGCCAGCCTAGTGGGCTGGGGCGCGGTCTGGGAATCCCTGAAAGCTCAGGGTCTATGGTCTCGGGAAGAGTCTCTTCTCCCGATAAACATTCTGGAACTGAGAGCGATATTCAATGCTCTCAGAGCTTGGCCTCAACTAGCAAAGGCTATATTCATAAGGTTTCAGTCAGACAACATGACGACCGTTGCATATATCAATCATCAGGGGGGAACAAGGACTTCCCTGGCGATGAAAGAAGTGACCAAGATAATTCAATGGGCGGAGGATCACTCCTGCCACTTGTCTGCGATCCACATCCCAGGAGTGGAAAATTGGGAAGCGGATTTTCTGAGTCGTCAGACATTCCATCCGGGGGAGTGGGAACTCCACCCGGAAATCTTTGCCCAAATAACTCAATTATGGGGCATTCCAGACATGGATCTGATGGCGTCTCGTCAGAACTTCAAGGTTCCTTGCTACGGGTCCAGATCCAGGGATCCCAAGGCGACCCTAGTAGATGCACTAGTAGCACCTTGGACCTTCAACCTAGCTTATGTATTCCCACCGTTTCCTCTCATCCCCAGGCTGGTAGCCAGGATCAATCAGGAGAGGGCCTCGGTGATCTTGATAGCTCCTGCGTGGCCACGCAGGACTTGGTATGCAGACCTGGTGAATATGTCATCGGCTCCACCATGGAAGCTACCTTTGAGACAGGACCTTCTTGTTCAGGGTCCATTCGAACATCCGAATCTGGTTTCCCTCCAACTGACGGCTTGGAGATTGAACGCTTGATTTTATCAAAGCGTGGGTTTTCAGATTCTGTAATAGATACTCTGATTCAGGCTAGAAAGCCTGTAACTAGAAAAAATTACCATAAAATATGGAAAAAATATATCTGTTGGTGTGAATCTAAAGGATTCCCATGGAACAAGATAAAAATTCCTAAGATTCTATCCTTTCTACAAGAAGGTTTGGAGAAAGGATTATCTGCAAGTTCTCTGAAGGGACAGATCTCTGCTTTATCTGTTTTACTTCACAAAAGACTGGCAGCTGTGCCAGATGTTCAAGCATTTGTTCAGGCTCTGGTTAGGATCAAGCCTGTTTACAGACCTTTGACTCCTCCCTGGAGTCTAAATCTAGTTCTTTCAGTTCTTCAAGGGGTTCCGTTTGAACCCTTACATTCCGTAGATATTAAGTTATTATCTTGGAAAGTTTTATTTTTGGTTGCAATTTCTTCTGCTAGAAGAGTTTCAGAGTTATCTGCTCTGCAGTGTTCTCCGCCCTATCTGGTGTTCCATGCAGATAAGGTGGTTTTGCGTACTAAGCCTGGTTTTCTTCCGAAAGTTGTTTCCAACAAAAATATTAACCAGGAGATAGTTGTACCTTCTTTGTGTCCGAATCCAGTTTCAAAGAAGGAACGTTTGTTACACAATTTGGACATAGTCCGTGCTCTAAAATTCTATTTAGAGGCTACTAAAGATTTCAGACAAACATCTTCCTTGTTTGTTGTTTATTCTGGTAAAAGGAGAGGTCAAAAAGCGACTTCTACCTCTCTTTCCTTTTGGCTTAAAAGCATTATCCGATTGGCTTATGAGACTGCCGGACGGCAGCCTCCTGAAAGAATCACAGCTCACTCCACTAGGGCTGTGGCTTCCACATGGGCCTTCAAGAACGAGGCTTCTGTTGACCAGGTATGTAAGGCAGCGACTTGGTCTTCACTGCACACTTTTGCCAAATTTTACAAATTTGATACTTTTGCTTCTTCGGAGGCTATTTTTGGGAGAAAGGTTTTGCAAGCCGTGGTGCCTTCCATTTAGGTGACCTGATTTGCTCCCTCCCTTCATCCGTGTCCTAAAGCTTTGGTATTGGTTCCCACAAGTAAGGATGACGCCGTGGACCGGACACACCAATGTTGGAGAAAACAGAATTTATGCTTACCTGATAAATTACTTTCTCCAACGGTGTGTCCGGTCCACGGCCCGCCCTGGTTTTTTAATCAGGTCTGATGAATTATTTTCTCTAACTACAGTCACCACGGTATCATATGGTTTCTCCTATATATATTTCCTCCTGTCCGTCGGTCGAATGACTGGGGTGGGCGGAGCCTAGGAGGGATCATGTGACCAGCTTTGCTGGGACTCTTTGCCATTTCCTGTTGGGGAAGAGAATATCCCACAAGTAAGGATGACTCCGTGGACCGGACACACCATTGGAGAAAGTAATTTATCAGGTAAGCATAAATTCTGGTTTTTTTGACATTTTCTCAATTGAGGTTTAATCTATGTCTTTAGCTATTTTTAGCTAGAAGAACTTTGTGACTTAATCTTGGAATGCTAATTTGATTTCTAAAATTCATATTTCTTTTTTTCCAAGGTAATCAATTATTTGGTTCACAATTGGATTCAATTTTTTCCAACTGTTACTCTGGGGAAGGGAGTTTTTTGTTGCTTCAAGATTGAGTTCTAAGAGTAAATCTTAAGCTTATATTAGTTTGTTCTTAATAAGGAACGGAATCCTAATTCTTCCCCAAGTAACATGTTTATAATTGGAAGCTTTCTTCAACATGGAATGAATTTAAGCTATTAAAAAGATCAAAGTCAGCCCCCCAAATTTGCATGTAGGTGCGTTTTTTTATTCCAGCTTAGCTGGTAAGGGGCAGGTTTTGACTTTTTTTTAAAAATTTGTTTGGTTCAATTCGGTCCAAACTTCTTAGATTGGGGTACTGAATAGGATTCAGAGGTTTTTTTTCTCTAGCATATTCCAGCTATTCCAGTAAAGGCTCACACTTTTCTGAAGTATGTTTCAGACCTGTATGTGTTGGGTACTTGGGAGGCGCGGCTGGTTACCGTTGGGGTCTCAAGGCGCTGCTCAGACCTGGAGTTATCTGGGGTATTCATACCAATTCCATTTCAGGAACAGGGTTTGGGGTTTTGTTCAAAACTATTCATTGTCCCAAAGATAGAAAATCTTTTTGATTTGTCATATAAGAGTTCCTTCTTTCAGAATGGTGTTTATATGGTCTATTCTGCCTTTTTGGTCAGTAAGGGCATTATTTGTTTACAATAGATGCATATCTTCTGTTTTCATTTAGATTATTTTCATTTTCTGAGATTCTAGTTTTTTGACAAGCATTACCATTTTGTTGCTTTTCCTTCTGGTCTAGCGACAGCTCTGAGAATCT